>NC_053392.1:387898969-388198969 GCF_905171765.1 Bufo bufo | reverse complement strand
ACAATTCACCATTCACTCCGATACCACTTCAATCAGTTTCCTAGACACGACCGTTACCAAAACCTCATTCGGTACCCTTAGCACGGATCTATATCGCAAACCTACTGATCGCAACAATCTGTTACACTATACAAGTTTTCATTCACTTAATACAAAAAAATCACTTCCAACCTCTCAATACACACGGATCAAACGCATTGTCACATCCAGTGACCAAGTATAAACCCGTCTCACCGAAATGGCAGACAGATTCAAGGAAAGAGGGTATCCAGAGCACCTCCTCAGAGATACGACCATTACCGCCCCCAGGAAACCCAAAACTGCCCTTAACCGTATACCATTTGTCCACACTTACCACCTCACCACCAGAAAAATATTGAACAGCATTAGAAATCATTGGTCCATTTTACAAAAAGCCTTTCCCCAGGTACAAGAATTTAAAAACCCTATCTTAGCATGCAATCGTAGACCTAAAAACCTAAGAGACTTTCTAGTCAAAGCAGATATCGGCCCACTGCATAATATCCCTAAACAGAGATTTCTAACAACACAAAAGACAGGAACTTTTCCGTGCATCCACTGCCAACAATGCAGCAATGTCCTCAAGGGCACTCATTTCTACCATCCCCAATCCGGAAAAAGTTTTCCCATAAAGGTTTTCTTACATGCGAGTCATCATTTGTGGTCTACTTGCTAAAATGCCCATGTGGCAAGGTTTATATAGGAGAAACAACCCAAAAAATTCGTGATCGCATATGCCAGCACAAATCCTCAATTAGACGCAAAAATCTACTTTTCCCTGTACCTGCCCATTTTGAAACAGCCGGCCACAATTTAGCGCAACTCAAATTTCAGGTTATCGAACAGATCCTACCCCACAGAAGGGGATACGATCGGATCACACAACTAAAAAAACGTGGAGCCTTCTGGATCCACAAGATGGACTGCTTGGAACCAAAGGGGCTCAATAGGGATTACGACATACAGTGCTTTACATGATTCTCTTATACAAAAGTGATGAAGTCATAATGGATAAAACTTACACTGTCGCCATATGTACATATACTACCATGCTTTGGTAATAATATATCTCTCTATTTTTTCCAGGTGGTATAATGATTTTGGGGCGGTTTTGATTAAGGTTTGGTATCCTTTTACGAATATAGACACCCTCCTACAGCTATTGTGTCCGATATTTCAATACACTACCTGCCACATAGTGATTCTACACATCCAAGCATATTTACTATATAAACTCTTGGGCCATCATTTATACACATTCCCGATGTAGACTTCACACTGTGCATCAATCACTTCACCACCATTCACATCAATACTATCTCCAGCAGTTCCGTTTTGGACCGCAAGCGGTGGCACGCACTGCTTCCGGTTTCTAATGGAACGCATCATGGAACGCACCATACTTCCGGTTGCGCACCTCGTCACATCCGCCCCAGCCTAGAGACGCGTGACACGCAACTAATGGAACGCATCATCAGCCTCTGACCTTCCGCATAGCTACGCACACGCCCCCCCACCCTACATATAGGCGGGCATTTTAAAGACACCGCAGCGCTTCCTCATCTAGTGTGTGGATACACACTGTCAGCATCTCACAGCGCATTTACAACTGGCGTATCTCCCGACAGCGGCAGTAGGTAAGCTCCATCTCCCAATACAGCTATAGCGCTTTATGCTTATTACATTGCGATCCATTTAAGTAGTGTGAATACATACCATGGCCCATAGCTCCACTTACACCGACATCACAGATCACCTTGCTCTTCATGTATCCTGCCAACAACCTCTTCCAACCATCTTTGATGCGACACAATATCCAGATAGTATTTGGATCTCTCTATACAATAGTTGTCCTTAACTGCTCTACATCAGGGTCGTCCTCCCAGTTTTCCTTGACTCATGGCTCATGTAGACTCTCATCACTGGAAGTGCTGACTTGAAATTTTCTTTTTCCTTTTTTTTTTTTTTCCCTTCCCCTCTAACGTGCTGCTTTCTTTTCCTCTCTTGTCGTATTTTTCAAAATAATATGTTATGGATTGCAATATGTTGAATCGACCTGTGGGACATTTTGTGTTCCTTATATTCCTGTATGTATTATAGATTTATTTGTACACCATATGTTGGATATCTGACATGATTGTAATTATCACCCTCCCTTTGTATTTTTCACATAGTTTGATAAAGGCCTAAGTGGCCGAAACGTCACATCACGACGCCGCATTTTCATAATAAACGAAATATTCTTTGATACAAACGCACATTGCTCGAGTTTTCTATTTTATTTGCTCTTACCGTAAAGAATCCTTTTCTATATTTGTGTACAAACCTTCTTTCCTCCAGACGCAGAGGATGTCCCCTCGTCACAGTCACAGTCCTGGGGATAAATAGATGATGGGATAGATCTCTATACTGACCCCTGATATATTTATACATATTAATTAGATTTCCCCTCAGTCGTATTTTTTCTAAAGTGAATAACCCTAATTTTGATAATCTTTCAGGGTACTGTAGTTGCCCCATTCCAGTTATTACTTTAGTTGCCCTCCTCTGGACCCTCTCCAGCTCTGCTATGTCTGCCTTGTACAGGAGCCCAGAACTGTACACAGTACTCCATGTGTGGTCTGACTAATGATTTGTAAAGTGGTAGGACTATGTTCTTATCACACATGAATCTCAAAAAGTTACAAACAAGCAATTAAACAATTTAAAATGAGTAAAAAAGCAAATTCCCAAAGTAAAATGTATGTGTGAATCTGAGTGTGTAGAGAGCAACAGGTGTCTGTCAAAGAATACTCTCTCAATGTCGAAAGACGAAGCCCTTTTTTAAATCTGCATCTCCTTAGAGTCATATTGTATCCTATATTTAACGTTCTAACAAACATATATGGTTACCAAGTAAAACCCTTACATCATGATTTTCTAAATAATTCTTATTAGAGATGGCCCGAATAGTTTGCCGGCGAATAGTTCCCGGCGAACATAGCTTGTTCGCGTTCGCCGCTGCGGGCGAACATATGCGATGTTCGGTCCGCCCCCTATACATCATCATTGAGTAAACTTTGACCCTGTACCTCACAGTCAGCAGACACATTCCAGCCAATCAGCAGCAGACCCTCCCTCCCAGACCCTCCCACCTCCTGGACAGCATCAATTTTAGATTCATTTGGAATCTGCATTCTCAGTGAGAGGAGGGACAGTGCTGCTGCTGATCTAATAGGGAAAGCGTTAGCTAGGGCAGTGTTCTGTGTCCACAGACTCATCTGCTGTAAGGACAGTGTCCTGACAGCATCCCAAAAAGCCCTTTTCAGGGCTGGTACATCAGTCTGCTTTTTTATTTATTTATATATATATATATATATATATATATATTGCAGTTGCCTGCCCGTGTGTGAGAGGCTGAAGGCTCAGTCACAGACAGTACTGTGTGCACACCCTGGGCCGGCCTTAGGTGTTCAGGCGCCCTGTGCGAGCTAACCTTGTGGCGCTCCCCCCTTACCCCTGGTTTTTTGGGACCCATAATGCTGCTACACGATACGGTATCTGAATCTATGGGACTCCTGTGGATATACCATAAAAGTTTTATCTGCAGTCCTATGTAACACCACAAATAACACCACATAGCTCTCTGAATACAGATAACAGAGTGATGGCTCTCTGATTTCCGTAAATGTAGTAGTGTTACCTCCGGTCCTATGTAAAACCACAGATAACACTAGTGCTGATAATGTGGTAGTGTTACCTGCAGTCCTATGTAAAACCACAGATAACACTAGTGTAGATCACTATTATCACAAGGTAAAAGAGGAAAGAATATTTAAAAGAAGAAAAACTGCTACAAGAGGACATCGTTTTAAATTAGAGGGGCAAAGGTTTAAAAGTAATATCAGGAAGTATTACTTTACTGAGAGAGTAGTGGATACATGGAATAGCCTTCCTGCAGAAGTGGCAGCTGCAAATACAGTGGAGGAGTTTAAGCATGCATGGGAAAGGCATAAGGCCATCCTTCATATAAGATAGGACCAGGGGCTATCCATAGTATTTAGTATATTGGGCAGACTAGATGGGCCAAATGTTTCTATGTTTCTATGTGGAAGTGTTACCTTCGTCCTTAGTGTGCCTCCCTGTGTCTATAGCACGGACTCCATGCTGGCACTGCCTCCTCTTCCATCTTCTTCTTTCCCCGCACAGAACATTCTGAACTTCTGATGCAGCTGCGTCAAGACATAGGAACACTGTGGGCATGGTGATACACACAGGGAGAGACATACACACAGGGACGGACACACACACAGGGACGGACAGTCACACACACAGGGACGGACAGTCACACACACAGGGACGGACACACACACACATACATACAATAAGGGTCCATTCACACGTCCGTTGTTTCTTTCCTGATCTGTTCTGTTTTTTGTGGAACAGATCTGGACCAGATCTGGACCGATTCATTTTCAATGGGTCCTGAAAAAAAATCAGACATTGAGCTGTCCGATTTTTTTCAGGACCCATTGAAAATGAATGGGTCCAGATCTGGTCCAGATCTGTTCCGCAAAAAACGGAACAGATCAGGAAAGAAACAACGGACGTGTGAATGGACCCTTAATATGATCACCACACGGCTCCTGCCTGTCTGCTTTGGTAAAGTAGGGTATAGCTGGGCTATGCCAGGCTTTAGCAGAGTGGTCACAGGACAGTGGACACAGGGCACGATATGTATGCGAGCACAGCTGAGCGAGTGCAGGGCAAGGAGCCGCATACCCATCGCCCCTTCTGCCTGTCATACCACCCCCCCACCGGGCATTTTGGGGTGCATTAGGGGTTGGATGATGCGGAGTGTGCACATAGCCACCAATCATATCCCCCCCTCCTAAAGGTAACTGATGTGCTGGGGGGAGGGGAATATGATTGGCGGCACACTCAACATCAGCAGCGAGGAGTTAAAGTCCAACCCTTAATGGCCCCCAAAATCCCTGGGGGGGGGGGTTTGATGTAGTAGCAGGAAAGCACACACTGTCCCCCTGTCCTCTATGAGCCCCTTCACCCCCAATGGCACATTTCTCCCCTCCATGGGCCACTGGCAGCAGCAGCACATCTCTCCTTCTGTCGCCCCCCCCCCATTTCTCCCACTCCATCATAGGCCAGTGGCAGATGAGTTGTTATCGTTGTACTACCAAATACCTGTAAGGCTGTAACTTCTGTTGGAACTTGGCTCAGCCTCAGGCTGTGTCGTGGGCCTTCCCTGGCAGAGACTGAGTCTGCTGTGGCTGCTGGCTGGCGCTCGCGGGCTCTCTCCTTCTTCTCTCTTAGGCCCTGGGGGCAGAGCTCAGTGGCAACGTCAAAAGCGAAGGAAGACTTGCTCCAGCAGCCACTGGTCTGCTCTCTTAAAGAGACAGGCAGGCCAGGCAGCAGAGCGGAGCTCAGAGCGGCCGCGGGCCCCGCCCCCTCCCCACTATTTCCAATAGTCTGTGTGCTTTCAGCGCTGTTAGTTAGCCGGCGGCCGCAACGAAATAGTAATAGGTATATTTACTTTGCGGCGGGCTGTCGGCCGCCCGGTGCCCCTGTTGCTATGGCGCCCTGTGCGGCCGCACAGCCCGCACACCCAAAAGGCCGGCCCTGTGCACACCATTCATACAGGGTGTGACAGAAAATACCTCGCAGATAAAAAAAAATTCTATTTAATCTTTTTCTCTGATATAATCACAGTTGCAAGCCCGTGTGTGTCAGGCCCACACAGACTGTATTGTGGCCACTGGCTAGGCCTCCACTTATATCGTTACAGGGTGTCACTCACTCAAATACCTCGCAGATAAAAAAAAATTATATTTAATATTTTTCTGTGATATAATCACATTTGCAAGCCCGTGTGTGTCAGGCCCACACAGACTGTATTGTGGCCACTGGCTAGTGGCTAGGCCTCCACTTATACCGTTACAGGGTGTCACTCACTCACAAATACCTTGCAGATAAAAAATAATTATATTTAATCTTTTTCTGTGATATAATCACATTTGCAAGCCCGTATGTGTCAGGCCCACACAGACTGTATTGTGGCCACTGGCTAGGCCTCCACTTATACCGTTACAGGGTGTCACTCACTCACAAATACCTTGCAGATAAAAAATAAATCTATTTAATATTTTTCTGTGATATAATCACAGTTGCAAGCCCATGTGTCAGGCCCACACAGACTGTATTGTGGCCACTGGCTAGGCCTCCACTCATACCGTTACAGGGTGTCACTCACAAATACCTTTCAGATAAAAAAAATTCTATTTATTTTTTTCTGTGATATAATCACATTTGCAAGCCCGTGTGTGTCAGGCCCACACAGACTGTATTGTGGCCACTGGCTAGTGGCTAGGCCTCCACTTACACGGTTACAGGGTGTCACTCACCCACTCACAAATACCTTGCAGATAAAAAAAAAATCTATTTAATATTTTTCTGTGATATAATCACAGTTGCAAGTCCGTGTGTGTCAGGCCCACACAGACTGTATTGTCGCCACTGGCTAGTGGCTAGGCCTCCACTCATACCGTTACAGGGTGTCACTCACTCACAAATACCTCGCAGATAAAAAAAATTATATTTAATATTTTTCTGTGATATAATCACATTTGCAAGCCAGTGTGTGTCAGGACCACACAGACTGTACTATGCCCATTGCCCACCACTTATATAGGGTGGCACAGTACCTTGCACACATAGTAAAACTTATCTAATAAAAAATGACAGGCAGAGGCAGGCCACGCCGCAGGGGCAGTCGTGGTCGTGGTGCTGTGATTTCCACTGGCCCTGGAATAATGCCCAGTGTTCAGAGGCCACGTACCCTGAACCCAAAAAATTCGGAGAAAATAGTTGACTGGCTTACACAGGACACCCAATCTTCAACAGCTTCCGCTAAAAACCTTGACGCACCATCCTCCTTCAGCTCAGCTTTGGTCACCTGCTCTCAAGTTACCACTCTCCCGCCCGCCGCCACCACCACCACTACCACAACAGCCACCACAGCCGTTTCACTTGTTCCCTCAGAGGAGTTATTTACACATCAGTTGGATGAAATTAGTGATGCGCAACCATTATTGCCAGAGGATGGAGATAACAGGGATATGTCTCAGTCAGGCAGCATTACACACATGGACGTACAGTGTGATGATGATAATGATGTTGTATCAGCTACTGCTTCCTTTGCTGAGGTGTCATATACAAGTGAAGTGGTGGATGATGACGATGTGTCCGTGGATGCCACGTGGGTGCCTGCTCGAAGAGAAGAAGAGGGGGAAAGTTCAGAAGGGGAGACAGAGAGAAGGAGGAGACAAGTTGCAAGCAAGGGGAGGTCGTCGCAAGGAGCTAGTGGCACAGTCAGACAGCATGTATCGGCACCCGGGGTCAGCCAGACAGCACGCCAATCAATGCATGCTGTTTCCACCACCAGAATGCCGTCATTGCAAAGCTCAGCAGTGTGGCATTTTTTTTGTGTGTCTGCCTCTGACAACAGCGATGCCATTTGCAACCTATGCCAAAAGAAACTGAGTCGTAGGAAATCCAACACCCACCTAGGTACAACTGCTTTGCGAAGGCACATGATCGCACATCACAAACGCCTATGGGATCAACACATGATGACGAGTAGAAGCAGCACACAAGCTCAAAGCCACCATCCTCCTCCTGGTCCAGCATCTTCAGCCACGTCAACCACTGCTGTCCTCCTTGCCCCCTCTCAACCACCCGCCACTGCGCCTCTCACCTTCAGCAGTTCCATCTCATCTGCCCACAGTCAGGTGTCTGTAAAGGAAATGTTTGAGCATAGGAAGCCAATGTCACAGAGTCACCCCCTTGCCCGGCGTCTGACAGCTGGCTTGACGGAACTCTTAGCCCGCCAGCTTTTACCATACCAGCTGTAGGAGTCTAAGGCCTTCAAAAAATTGGTCGCTATTGGGACACCACAGTGGAAGGTACCCGGACAAATTTTTTTTTTCAAAAAAGGCAATACCAAACCTCTACTCAGTGATTGAAAAGGAAGTCATGGCATCTCTGGCATACAGTGTTGGGGCAAGGGTCCATCTGACCACGGATACCTGGTCTGCAAAGCACGGTCAGGGCAGGTATATCACCTACACTGCGCATTGAGTCAACCTGCTGACGGCTGCCAAGCATGGAATGCGTGGCTCTGCAGCAGAGTTGGTGACACCGCCACGACTTGCAGGCAGGCCTACTGCCACCTCCTCTACTCCTCCTACTCCATCCTCTTCCATAACCTCCTCGGCTGAGTCCTCTTCTGCTGCGGCATCTGGCTGCACATCAACTGAATCCCCCCAGCTCCCCAGGGGCTATTCCACATCCCGGATAAGACAGTGTCACGCTGTCTTGGGGTTGACTTGCCTGAAAGCAGAGAGCCACACCGGAACAGCACTCCTGTCCGCCCTGAACGCACAGGTGGATCAGTGGCTGACCCCGCACCAACTGGAGATTGGCAAAGTGGTGTGTGACAATGGAAGCAATATGTTGGCGGCATTGAATTTGGGCAAGTTGTCACATGTGCCGTGCATGGCACATGTGTTGAATCTCATCGTACAACGCTTTGTGTCTAAGTACCCAGGCTTACAGGACATCCTCAAGCAGGCCAGGAAGGTGTGTGGCCATTTTAGGCGTTCCTACATGGCCATGGCGCACTTTTCAGACATTCAGCGCCAAAACAACATGCCAGTGAGGCGCTTGATTTGCAACAGCCCGACACGTTGGAATTCAACACTCCTAATGTTCGACCGCCTGCTCCAACTGGACGCTCATGCGCAATGCCTGTAGGCTCATGCGTCCTTTTGAGGAGGTGACAAACCTAGTCAGTCGCACCGAAGGCACCATCAGCGACCTCATCCCATTTGTTTTCTTCCTGGAGCGTGCCCTGTGAAGAGTGCTGGATCAGGCTGTAGATAAGCGTGAAGAGGAAGAGTTGTGGTCACCATCACCACCAGAAACAGCCTTGTCATCATCGCTTGCCGGACCTGCGGCAACGCTGCAAGAAGAGTATGAGGAAGAGGAGTCAGAGGAGGAATGTGGCTTTGAGGAGGAGGAAGACCAACCACAGCAGGCATCCCAGGGTGCTCGTTGTTGTCACCTATCTGGGACCCGTGGTGTTGTACGTGGCTGGGGTGAAGAACAGACCGTCAATGACGTCAGTGAGGACGAGGAACGGGAAATGAGTAGCTCGGCATCCAACCTTGTGCAAATGGGGTCTTTCAGGCTGTCATGTCTGTTGAGGGACCCTCGTATAAAAAGTAAAAAGGAATCTAACAGGGGAAGAGGTGAAAGTAATCCTCCTCCTACCACGACCACGGTGGCAAGGACAGGACGCTTTACAGATGTGTTGTTGATGGAGGACATGCAGAGCTTTTTCAGTCCTACACATCGCCACAGCGCTTCGGGATCCAGCCTTAGAGAACGACTCGACCGACAGGTAGCAGACTACCTCGCCTTAACTGCAGATATCGACACTCTGAGGAGCAATGAACCCCTTGACTACTGGGTGTGCAGGCTTGACCTGTGGCCTGAGCTATCCCAGTTTGCGATAGAACTTCTGGCCTGCCCCGCTTCAAGTGTCCTGTCAGAAAGGACCTTCAGTGCAGCAGGAGGCATTGTCACTGACAAAAGAAGTCACCTCGGTCAAAAAAGTGTTGATTACCTCACCTTCATTGAGATGAATGAGGCATGGATCCCGAAGGGACTGACAGTGGGGGATACGTTTGACTAACAAATGGCCTGATGACATGCCTTGGTCTCAAAATGGTCCCCACGCTGCTGTATTTAATGTCTGCATACCGGATGACTTTCGTGAATTCTCCGCCACCAACTAGGGTTCAAGCCGCAATGTTTTAGTCATCTTTCTGCCTTGAAAACATAAATTTTTCCCGCCGCTGCTACAACAGCGGCTGCAACAATAACATTATTTTTCAGGCATGTGTACATGCCTAATTTTTCTGGCCTCTGGTGCTGCAGTGTGGCTGCAAAAACAAAACAAAAAAAAAGGCACATACAAGTGTCAATTCCCCTTCGTGATCGTTACCCTGTTGTGGTGAAGGGGCTTGCGTATCACAATGAAGCGATCATCACCTCTATGAGTGTGTTGGCAATGTTGCCACACCCCAGATGATAAGGCCGTTGCTTCATTATGATCAGACCAAAAGTGATCGGCTGGATAATTTTTCATAGAAAAAACATTTTTTTTTTTTTTTTTTTTAAGTTGTATGGGTGGGTTTTTAATACATAAACTAAAAAGAATCATAATAAAGTCTCTTAATAGTTTATTAGAAATAATGAAGACAATTTAAAAAATCCCCATTAATTCCAATACAAAGCAAGTACAAAGCTCATAACTAAATTATTCCAGGATGTCGTAATGTTTCGTTAATTCGACAATGGTTAATCAATTCGACACACGTCCCCGGATAGGGGACGTAACAGGGATTAAACTGATAGGAATAGTACTAGTTAAGACACCACTCATATAGGTTGTCACAGCACATTGCTTCGTGCACGCGCAGTGCCCCAACTTTGGAGTAAGAGGACCGACCAAGCTGCTTTTTCCATCTCCCGGTTCCTAAAATCAATTCAGTTTGGTGTATCAGAGTTTCATCTATCACTGTGAAGGCAGTTGAAGGTACCCGGCCTAATATTTTTTTTCACAAAAGGCAATCCCACCCTGATATGGGACGTAACAGGGATTAAACTGATGAGAATAGTACTACAGAAAATACCACTCATATCGGGTGTGACAGTAAACTGCACGGCGCAGACGCAGTGACCGTGGCGTGGATTCAAACAAAGGGGAGAAGGCTAGCGTTTTTTTTAACCATCTACCCGTTCAAAAAATCAATTTAATAAATGGATCCCAGATTGGGGACCATACAGGGATTAAACTGATGAGAATAATACTACAGAAAATACCACTCACGGGTGTGACAGTAAATTGCACGGCGCAGATGCAGTGACCGTGGCGTGGATTCAAAGAAAGGGGTGGGAGCCAGCGTTTTTTTTAACTCTCCCCGTTCAAAAAATCTATTCAATTCACCTTGCGGGGACCCTTGGTGTTGTACATGGCTGGGTGGAGGAAGAAACCTTCAATTACATCGACGGGACATGGATAGCTTGGTATCCAACCTTGTGCAAATGGGAAGTTTGCGGTTGGGCAAATGGACTGTTTGCGGTTATTTGCGGTGCATTAAAAGGGGAGTTTGGTCTGTCAATGTCTGTGAAGCGGGCGTAACCCTTACACTACCTGATCGATACAACATCATACCTGATCGTATACACACACTGGATGTTTTAAACCACGTTGTTCCAAAACAATTTGGATTGTTAGGTGATTTATGCCCTTTATGGATTAAAATCCAACTCTGCGTCAACTTAATTTTCCATGGGAGTTTTGCCATGGATCCCCCTCCGGCATGCCACAGTCCAGGTGTTAGTCCCCTTGAAACAACTTTTCCATCACTACTGTGGCTAGAAAGAGTCCCTGTGGGTTTTAAAATTCGCCTGCCTATTGAAGTCTATGGCGGTTCGCCCGTTCGCGAACATTTGCAGAAATTCGCGTTCGCCGTTCGCGAACGGAAAATGTTATGTTCGCGACATCTCTAATCCTTATTTGTTAAGCTAATAATGATATGCTGAGGTAGGAGGATTCCTAACTTTTAAAATACTATTGTCGTCTCAAGATCTGTCAAAATTGACACTTCAACACAAGTGCTGGCCTTTCATGGACCTTAAAATAAGCCTAGCCTACTAAAAAGTGTTAGTATGTTATTTTACAGAATGAGATGACGGTTTGATTGGTATGATTTTGGGGTGCTTATGACTTTTTGATCGCTTGCTATTACACTTTGTGTGATTTAAGTGACAAAAAAAAGCTTTTTTGCCACGTTTTTTGTTTATTAGTTTTTTACGGTGTTGGCCTGAGGGGCTAATTCATGTGATATTTTTATAGAGCAGGTTGTTACGGACATGGCGATTAGAGATGGCCTTGCCATTTTACCGGCGGTCATCTCGTGGCGAGCTTTGCTCGTTCGAGATTCGTCAAACATGCGAACATATGGCGATGTTCGTACACGCCCGATTTTTTTGCATTGCGCCGAACTATGACCCATAACACATCCATCAGGTGGGACAGGACAGCCAATTGAGACATTTCAGCACATGGACACACCCCCAACCCTATAACAAAACCCGATCTGGCAGCCATTTTATATTTTGTGTTTTGCCAGTGTAGGGAGAGGTTGCATTTGGAGCAGGGACAGTTAGGGACACCAAACGCAAGCTAATAGGGCCACAAAAGTCCTTTTATAAAACTGGTATAAGTGTGCTATCGATAGGTGTGATATAAAGGAGTGTGATATACTTATAATATACTTTCTAACATAGAAATTATATTATAGTGTATTTGTATTGTGCAGCAGTTGTGCCGTTCTGCTGAGATACCGCAGCTAGATAGAGGGACAAGCGCTATTTGAGTAACTAAATGCAATGGGTTTGATATACCTGTTTCCCCCAAAAAGCTGCTTGAGGGCTGCAATATACCTTCTTCCACAAAATCCTGATTGAGGGGTGCTATATACCTGTTTCCACCAAATACTGATTGAGGGGTGCTATATACCAGTTTCCACCAAGTACTGATTGAGGGGTGCTATATACCAGTTTCCACCAAGTACTGATTGAGGGGTGCTATATACCTGTTTCTGCCAAATACTGATTGACAGGTGCCATATACCTTCTTCCACAAAATACTGACTGATTGGTGCTATTGCTATATACCTTCTTACACCAAATACTGATGAAGGGCTGCAATACACCTGCTTTCACAAAATACGGATTGAGGGGTGCCATATACCAGTTTCCGCCAAATACTGATTGAGGGGTGCTATATACCTGTTTCTGCCAAATAATGATTGAGGGGTGTCATATACCTTCTTCCACTAAATGCTGATTAAGCGGTGCTATTAAGAAATACCTTCTTCCACCTAATAATGATTGAGGGCTGCGATACACCTGCTTCCACAAAATACTGATTGAGGGCTGCCATATATCTGTTTCCGCCAAATACCTTACCGATGCGCAGCCATTCTTGGCATCGGATGAGGAAGAGTAGGTAGCAACGGCCTCCACCCAGTGGTCTGATGACAGTACCCAGATCAGCCCAAGGAGGGTGGTCCCCGCTGTTGATGCCTACTCCGAGATCTCTAATGTCAGTGGTGGTGAAGGTGACAATGATGACGTGTCGATGAACGTCATGTGGGTGCCCACGAGAGAGGAAGAGGAGGGGAGTTCAGAAGGAGAGACAGATCAGCAGATAGAGAGGAGAAGGAGAAGAAGCAGGCAGAACTCACAGTGCACAGCAAGCCAAAAGCAGACTACAAATGTATCTGGAGCAAGCCATCCACCATGCACGGTCACATCTTGCGCTCCTAGGACGCCGGCACATGGCTTCGCAGTGTGGGCTTTTTTAAAAGTGTCAGCTGCTGATAATAGTGTTGCCATCTGCAGCCTGTGCTGTCAACTAGTGTTGATCGCGAATATTGTAATCGCAAATTTTTATTGCGAATATTGGCACTTCGAGAATTCGCTAATATCAAGAATATAGTGCTATATCTTCATAATGGCGAATATTCTAGATTTTTTTTTCATCAGTTCCCATGATCCCTCACTGCTTCTTGCTTGTGGGCCAATGAGTAGGCTGCAATATCTTTTACTTTAGGAGTAGTGTTGATCGCAAATTTTCGTATCGCAAATTTTACAATTGCCGATTTTCACAATTAAGAAAATTATGACTGGGGATCACAAATTCTCGAATTCGCAAATATATGATAATTATTCGCCCAAATATTGCAAATTCGAATATTGCCCCTGCCGCTTATCACTGCTGTCAACGCATAAGTCGCGGTAAACCCAACACTCACCTAGGGACGACAGCCTTAAGAAGGTACCTGGCCTCCCATCACCGAGGCCAGTGGGAGCAATGCCGTCAGAACCCACAAAGCCACACTCCCGGCGCTCCAAGTCCTACCTCTTCTCCTCTCTCCTCCCACTTGTCCTCCACTCCACCTTCCACCGTGCCGTCATTGCGTTAATCTGGCACAAGGCAGGCTTCCGTGGCCAAATGTTCGAGTGTAAAAAAATTATGACGCTGGATAATCCTCTTGCCCAATGGCTGACCGCTGGCTTGTCAGAACTGATAGCCCGCCAACTACTGCCATATAAATTGGTGGATTTGGAGGCCTTTAGAAAATTTGTGGCCATTGGCACACTGCAATGGAAGGTCCCCGGAAGGAAATATTTCATCCAGAAGTGCATCCCTGAACTATATGACCACGTTCAGCAGCAAGTTAATATATCTCTGGCACACAGTGTCGGTGCCAAGATACATCTGACCACAGAAACGGGAAGGTAGATAACTTTTACTGCCCACTGGGTGAACCTTCTGATGGCCGTCAAGCATGTAACCCGTGGCACCCATGTGGATTTGGTGTTACCGCCATGGATTGAATGCAGGCCTGCCTCTTCTCCTCCTCCTACTCCGTCTCCTCCTTGGCTGACTCCTCTTTTTCCACTGCTACCGCCTATTCCGATGTACCCCCCAAGCTTCCCAGAACCTATTCAATGTGCCAGGTAAGATGTTGCCATGCTGTGCTGCGGCTGTTGTGTGTGGAAGCCAAGAGCCACAACAGTCCTGCACTGCTTTCAGCTCTGCGGTCACAGGCCGATCAGTGGCTAACCCCGCTCAATTTGACAGTTGGTAAAGTGGTGTGCTACAATGGTGCCAATCTGCTGAGCGCACTGAAACAGGGCAAAATGACACATGTGCCATGCATGGCACACATCCTGAACTTAGTCATGCAGTGATTTGTTGCCAAAAAACCCGGGGTCCAGGACGTCTTGCGGCAGGCATGGAAAATCTCTGCCCAATTTAGAAGATCTTACACGGCCATGGCTTGTCTTGCTGACGTTGCTGTGACACCACTTGCCCGTCAGACGTCTGATTTGTGACTGCCCAACGCGCTGGAACTCCACCTTGTATATGCTTGACAGGCTGCTCCAGTAGAAACGTGCCGTTAACGACTACCTGTACGAACTCTGCAGTAGGGCAGGTTTTGGGGAGCTTGTTTTTCTTTACCGTGCCAGTGGCTGCTCATGCATGACGCATGCAGACTTCTGCAGCCATTTGATGAGATCACCAATCTGGTCAGTCGCAGCCAGGGCACCATCAGTGACATCGTACCTTACACCTTCTTTCTGGAGCATGCATTGCGTTGTGTCATTTATTAAGCTGTCGAGGATCAGGAGCTGGAAGATGAGGAAGTCGCAATGCTGAATGAATTTCCAGGGGGGGCTACTCCATCTGAGACAAGTCAGCAGGAGTCTGAAGAGACGTCATAGGAAGATGGTGGCTGGGGAGAGAAGGAGGAGGAGCAAGAGGAGCAGCCTTTAAACTTTTTGAGGATCCCTGGTGTTGTCCGTGGCTGTGGCTGAGGGGGAGATATATTTTCCTGAGCAGGAGCCAGGGCGCTCCACCACTTCCAATCTAGTGAAAAGGCCTTCATGCTCCAGTGTTTGAGGAGGGACTACCGTATTAAAATCATAAAGGTCAAGGATCTGTACTGGGTGGCAATGTACTTAGACCCCCGGTACAAACACAAAACGGCAGACATGTCACCAGCATTACAAAGGGTTGTCAGAATGCAGCATTTCCAGGCCTTGCTGCGAGAGATGCTGCATTCTGCTGTTGCGTGCACTGGTAGAGGAATTTCCACCCACAGAGAAACAGTTGCGAGTACCAATCCTACAGCGCATGCAAGAAGAGGGCGGTTTGAAGATGTGTTGGTCACTTCGGATAGGAGATCATTCTTGCAGCCGACCCATCGACATCCACCCTCCGGATCCAGCCTCAGGGAACGCCTAGACCGACAGGTGTCTGACTACATCGGTTTAACGGTCGTTGTGGACGCTCTGAGAAGTGAGGAACCCCTTGATTACTGGGTATACAGGTTTGACCTGTGGCCAGAGCTGGCACAATTTGCCATGGAACTCTTGGCTTGCCCCTCGTCGAGTGTCCTGTCCGAAAGGACGTTCAGCGCAGTAGGGGGGATCGTGACCGATTAAGCGCATTCGCCTAGCTCACGACAGTGTGGACAACCTCACATTTCTAAAAATGAATGAGGCATGGATCTTGGAGGAATTCAACACCTTTGATGACCATGTGTAATTGAATTTCCCCATGCCATCCCACATATATCCGCCACCACCCAGAACTAAGAATTGTCCTTGCCTTACGTATATACAGCGGCATAAAAGACCTTTTCTGTCAGGTGAATGCCTAATTTTTGGGGTCTGTACTGGCCAACAGTTACATATTTATTTGTTTTGAGCGAGCATGCTCGGCCGAATACCAGTTCGGCTCGAGCATCGCTATGCTAGGCACATGGCGGTACTCGGCCGAGTACCGCATGTGCTCGAGCGCAATGCTCAAGTCTCCTCCCCGCATGATTTGCGGCTGCTAAGCAGCCAATAAACGTGCAGGTAAGTATGTACATCCCTCACTGTAATGCCAGTAGCCATGTTGGCTACTGGCATTATTTGTGATTGGCTGGCCAGACAACGAATCCATTAAATCCCTTGAATTTTGCTGGATTTGTGGGATTCTGGGACTCGAATCTGACAAATCCCGCCGCGACGTCACGTCCCTGCGACATGTCCCCGCGCCTCCCGAGACACCTGCTATTTCCCTACCCGTGAACTTTCCTTAGTAAAACCCTAACAGCAGCCTGAGGAGCGCACTCACCTCGGGTCCCGGGCGGCCACCTCTGCCGTGCCCGGGCAGTGGGTGACACTCTCTGGACTTGTTTGCACAGCTCTCCTGCCAAGTTTTTTTTTCTCCACCCACAAAAGAGGGAGGAGGAGGAAGTTCAGACAAGCTGACGCGGTTTGAGCCTCTTCAGCCGCTGTCCTTGAGGTTGTTGGTTCTCTGGCGGCTTCCGTAGTCTTTTCTGCTGGCGCATTATCTGCTGGCTGCTGCACTGCAGAGATGTGTTTGTGAGCTCCGGGGTAAGTTGTGTGCGCAGCTCTGTGTTTTCCTATGTTTTCCATTGCACTTACTGAACTGCTTTACATCTCATAGCAAGTCCGTAGTTCAGCCTCTTGAAAACACAGCACCGAGCATGCTGTCAGGAAAGGGTTGGAGTAGTAGTAGTGACTTCTTGTAAGTTGTGTTGTGCTAGTCTGTGATCCTGTCACTTTTCTGTAGACACAAGAAGTCCCTCTCTTATGAGACATGCAGAGGGTGCAGTCTAACTGTGACTGCACACACCTGAAGCTGTCCTATAGACCAAGCCTGTGGTCCTCATTACAGGCAGTTATTGGGAACTTTGGGAAGTAACTGCCTGCATTTACATGTAGTGATCCTTTCCTCTGTATGGGGATGATTTTCTAGTACCATGTCTGTGATCATTTATCCCCATACAGATCCATTGTTTCTGGACAGCACATCCCTGGACGATTTGCTGCCCAGGTACAATGATTTTTGTTGCAAGCCGAACAACGTGGTCACCCAATGAGCGAGTGTTTGCTTAGGGAACGTTCACATGTGTGTTCAGAAATCTGGAATCCTGATCCGGCAGAGGGGCACGCTCCTGGATTTCACTGTATCCGGCATAGCCAGATTCCAGTTCACCACTACCTACAAATGGGGGCATCTATACCAGGCTACATAATTCAAGTGATATAGCTAAGCTTGCTGTTGCTAACTGCACTATTCTCAATTGCATATTGACAACTTTTGTGCAGGTCACGCTCAAGTACCGCTGTTGCCTGCAGCGGAGACCCGTCCTGACCTTGTTTGGAGCCGCCAAGCAGGACATCAACCTTGCCTGGAGCAACACAGCTGGTCCTTCTTGTTTGTTGTGCAGGTAGGTACTACAACACAAATACTCGGATACCTAATACTGTGAGCAACTATACCAGGCTACCTAATACTGTGGGCTACTATACCTGGCTACTTATCCTGGGGGCAACTATACTTAGCTACCTACAAATGGGGGCATCTATACCAGGCTACCTATACCAAAATTCAAGTGATATAGCTTACTACTGCTGCACTTTAATTGCAAATGCACCTCACTTCTGTTCAACTATGTGTTTTGACTGGGAGGTTTATATTGCTGTGTTACTTACTAGAGGGGGTTCTATACTGAGGGCAGTATCTAGTCTACTAAGGGAGTATTATATTGAGGTGGCAGGCATAAGAAGGGAGCAGTGACAGGGAACACTACAAAATGTGGGATTAAAGACTTATTATTATTTTTTTTTTTTATGTCACTTTCAGGCAGAGTGCGCCAATAGCACCCCATATGATGGCATCATCTCAACCAGCATAAAACATCTGGAACTATTTCAAAATATCGGTGAATGAAAATTATGCAAATTGCAACCTGTGCCTGGCTAAAATATCCAGAGGATAAGACTCCCATACCACCTCAGCTATGTGGAAACATTTGAAAACAAAACATTTCTCCAAATTTCAGGAACTGAAAGGCACACGTTCACTATCGCCACTATTGCCTCCAGCTTCACCCTCAACCCCTTGGTCTGTCAGTGAGGATTTAACATCCGAAGACCTAGATGAAGAATTGGCTTTTGTTCACAGTCCGGCATCAACGTCTAGTCCAGCTCCTAGTCCAGGATCAGCAAAGTCATTGTTTACAGAAAGTCTGTTCAAACCACCCCCAGTGAAACGCAAAGCAGTAACACCACCTTCTCAGCAATGGACTGTGCCAGCCTTTCTAGACAAAAAAGCTAATTTTCAAACCAGGAGATAAAAAAGCTAAAATAGTTACATGATTAGTTACTGAAATGCTCTGCCAGGACAACCAACCACTATCCATAGTAGAGGAAAAATGTTTTAGAAAGTTGATAAACCACCTAGAGCCAGGATATGTCATCCCAAGCAGGAAATACATTGCAGAAAAGGTAATTCCAGAATGTATGAAGAGGTAAAGACAATGGTCCTAATGTGGTAGCAGCTTTACAGCGCAGTCCGTTTCACCACTTGCCTTGCCTGGCTCATACCTTTCAATTAGTTCGGAAAGATGGTTTATTGAACAAGAGTGAAATTAAGGAAATTATGGCATCCTGCCGGAGTATTGTAGGACATTACAAACACTCTTCCAATGCCTTACGATCCGCTCAAGACAAGTTAAATCTGAAACCTCATCGTCTCATACAAGATGAACCAACTAGATGGAACTCTCAGCTTCACATGCTAGCTCGTCTCCTGAAACAAAAGCCAGCTGTTTTACTATCTGCTTCTGACCGAAATTTTTAGGTAGATCTTAGTGCTCGCCAGTGGACAATTATAGAAGAAGTGATACGAATCCTTGATGTGTTTGATAGAGCTACTTTTGTGGCCAGTTTAAGCCAAGTGACAATCTCTGAAATAATTCCTTTAGTCAACAGTACAATTCGTGCTTTGCAGAATTTCAAATCCACTATAGTTTCCATACAGGGATTCAGAAATGATTTGCTTGCATCGATGAAAAGGCGCTATCACTCTGTTAAATCTGAAAAATTCTGTGCTCTTGGTACTTTACTGGATCCCCGATTCAAGGGAACTGTGTTTATTAATAGAGAAAACCTTGAGGAAGCTAAATCCACACTGGCCATTGAGATTACAGATTCAGATCTAAGTATGCAAGGCGAGGACACTGATCAACATTCATCAGCACAAGGACTAGGAGGAGATAACAGTCAAACATCACAAACTGAACAACAAGGAGGTCACAGCATGTGGAGTTATTATTCTCAATTGATGGTACCATCTTCCAGCAGCAGCGAGCATTCTCTATCTCCAGAGGAATAAATAAATGCCTACTTAGCATAACCACCGATTCAACCATCCTCTGATATTTTCAAGTACTGGAAAGAAAACAAAAAATATCAGAATTTGAGAACACTCTCTAAAAAGTTCTTAATTACACCTCCTTCCACTGTAATTTCAGAAAGACTATTCAGCACATCAGGCATCATAGTTGATAGGAAACGAAGTAGACCGAGTTCGTATGCTGGTTTTCCTGAACAAAAATCTTCCTTGAACGAACAACTTTAGTAAATTGTGATATGGAGGAGGGTGCATTGTTTTTGAGGCCAGGATATGGAGTGTGCCATGTTTATATACAGGTTGCCTGTTGTCCTGTTGATCTTTCCTGCATCTCTTAATCACATACCAGTAGGTGCAAACATGATCTTTAAAATTCCTGTAAAACTTCAGTCTGAAGTAGATAGAAAATCCAACTGCCTGCTTCCTCAGGGCCTATGTCTAAATAGTTGAGGTGGTATTGGAGCATTTGCCAGGCACAGGATGCAATTTGCATGTCAGTGATATTTTGAAATAGTTCCAGATGTTTGACGTTGGTTGAGATGATGCCCTCATATGGGGTGAAAAGTGCCTGAAAGTGACATGAAAAAATAAAAAAGTCTTTAACCCTACATTTTGTAGTGCTCCCTGTCACTGATCCCTTCTTCTCATGCCTGCCACCTCAATATAATGCCCCCTAAGTAGACTAGATACTGCACCTCAGTATAGAACCCCCTCTAGTAAGTAACACAGCAATCTAAACCTCCCAGTCAAAACACATGAGATATATCCTGCTAGTTGAACAGGACCTGCACAGAAGAGGTGCATTTGCAATTAAAGTGCAGTAGTAAGCTATATCACTTGAATTTTGGTATATGTAGCCCGGTATAGTAGCCCCCAGTATAAGTAGCCTGGTATAGATGCCCCGCTTTGTAGGTAGCCAGGATAAGTAGCCAGGTATAGTAGCCCACACTATTAGGTGGCCTGGTATAGTTGCTCACAGTATTAGGTAGCCATGTATAGTTGCCCACAGTATTAGGTAGCCAGGTATTGGTGTTGTTAAAAGTACCTACCTGCACAACAAACAAGAAGGACCAGCTGTGTTTCTCCGGGCAATGTTGATGTCCTGCTTAGTGACTCCAAACAAGGTCGGGTCTCCACTGCAGGCAACAGCAAACTTAGCTATATCACTTGAATTTTGGTATAGGTAGCCTGGTATAGTAGCCTGTAGGTATAGATGCCCCCATTTGTAGGTAGCCAGGTATATTTGCCCCCAGGATAAGTAGCCAGGTATAGTAGCCCACAGTATTAAGTAGCCTGGTATAGTTGCTCACAGAAGCATCACAGGCAGAGGATCAGCTGGACAGCCAGGCAACTGGTATTGTTTAGAAAACATGTCAGCCTCCAAATCCCCCGAACTTCAGGTGCTTTAAAGGACAACTGAAGTGAGAGGTATATGGATTCTGCCATGTTTTCCCTTTTTTAAACAATACCAGTTGCCTGGCAGGCCTGCTTGTCTATTTGGCACCAGTAGTGTATGAATCACACCAGAAACAAGCATGCAGGTAATCTTATCTGATTTGACAAAAATGTCTGATAAACACCTGATCTGCTGCATGCTTGTTCAGGGCCTATGGCTAATGTTTTCGAGGTAGAGGATCAGCTGAACAGCCAGGCAACTGTTACTGCTCAAGTAATGACAGCCTTCATATACCTCTCATTTCAGTTGTCCTTACGGTTACTTTCTTTCTGTGTTGACAAATACTTTGTTAAAAATGTAAGGACTCTTTATTTTTTCATATTAAAAGAATATTGAGTTTGGATCACTTTGTTTCTTACACCGTTCACACAATTCTTATAAACAGGATTTGTAGGATTCAAGATTCGAAAGATTCAATATATTTGAAAACCTTTTCGGATTCGGATTTTTAAAAAATTGGATTCGTCCCACCTCTAACAAAAACGTTTCAGAGACCCAAGCGTCCTTGTAAGGACTATTGCGTGTGACAGCAGCATTATATTTTTGTAGCGCAACCTGCTCTAAATTGCTCAGTGTTAGGGAGAGCTGTGCATAGAAAGGAACAGAGAGTGTAGGGAGTGTAGTAGGAAGATTTTTATACCAAAAACTTTTCAGAGACCCAAAAGTCCTATTAAGGAATATTGTGTGTGGCAGCAGCAATATATATATTTTAACGCATCCTGCGCTAAATACCGTGTAATAAGCCGCTGCGGACTGTTAAATTATCCGCGCCTCATCTCCTGTTTAAAGTGTGCGCATCCCTAAAATATCAGTGACATCCAGTGCAGTTTTTCAGTAGACGGCGTCCGCTGCAGACTGTTAAATTAACCGCGCCACATCTCCTGTTTCAAGTGTGCGCATCCCTAAAATATCAGTAACATCAAGTGTAGTTTTTCCAAAGACTGTGTCAGCTATGGACTGTTAAATTATCCTAAAACATCTCCTGTTTAAAGTGTGCGGATTCCTAAAATATCAGTGACATCCATTGCAGTTTGTCTGTAGACACTGTGAACTGCAAACTTTATAACTTTTCCTCATCACAAATACTGTTGTAAATGTACAGTTCCAAATCCTATGCTACTGAACGTGTGACATACTTTCAAGAATATATCACATTTAAAAGGAAGAAGGCGAGCAGTAGGGGACGGGGAAGTGGCCGTGATGCTGATGGTGCACGCAGAGGCCGTGGCCCTGGGCGCGGAGAAACTGTGCCTGCTGCCAGAGCACAAAAAAAACAATCATCCAAGATACCTAGCTTCATGTCCCACTTTGCAGGGTGGTGCAGGACACCACTCTTGAAGTCAGCCCAGTGCGAGCAGGAGGTCGGTTGGATTGTAGCAGATAATGCTTCCAGTCGGTTAAGCACCACCCTGTCTTTCACGAAGTCCAGCCTCAGTAGTTAGGAGTCTGGTCCACACAACCCTGATCCTCCTTCCTCCCACCATTTACAGTGTGGCCAAACAAGTGATCCCACACTTGGATATTCTGAGGAACTCTTTTCAGCGCCATTACTTGATTTAGCCCTCTCGCTAAGCACGCTAGAAGAAGGACATGAGATCTTGTGCCATGATTCCCAACATCTTCAGCATCCAAAGTCACAAGAATATGATGGTGATGAACGGCAATTAGAGTTTAATGAGGTGGATGATGATGAGACACAGTTGCCAATTAGTGATGGACGAACATCGGCTGGGATGGTTCGCAAACTCGATCGCACGAACGAAAGTTCCCGGCGGGCCCCATTCACTTTAATGGCAGGCGAACCTGAAAAACCCTCAGCTCATATTTGCAGCCACCAAATACTTAGTAGAAGTGCACAAATAGTCCCACAACATGGACAGTGACATACTAGAGGGAGATCAATGACAAAAATTCAAACAAAAAATATGTATCTTAGTCAGGGGACATTTTCATGCGTCTTAAAGGGAAATTCTCTGAAATGTGCCCGGTTGAAGCCTAGAATTTTTATTTTTTTTAGGCCACGGGAGTATGGGCCTTAACCTTCTACCCCGGGCCAGTTTTCCCTCTTCTGACCAGGCCATTTTTTGCAAATCTGACATGTGTCACTTTATGTGGTAATAGCTTTGGGACACTTTTACTTATCCAAGCCATTCTGAGATTGTTTTGTTGTGACACATTGTACTTCATGATAGTCATAAATTTGAGTCAATATATTTCACCTTTATTTGTGAAAAAATCCCAAATTTACAAGAAAATTGTAAAATTCCCAAATTTAAAAATGTAAATTTCTATACTTTTATAATAGATAGTGATACCTCATATAATAGTTATTACTTTGCATTTCCCATATGTCTACTTCATGTTTGGATCATTTTGAAAATGCCATTTTATTTTTGGGGGACGTTAGAAGGCTTAGAAGTTTGGAAGCAAATCTTGAAAATTTCCAAAACCCACTTTTTAAGGACCAGTTCAGGTCTGAAGTCACTTTGTGGGGCATACATAATAGAAACCATCCAAAAATAACCCCATTTTAGAAACTACACCAATCAAGGTATTCAAAACTGATTTTACAAACTTTGTTAACCCTTTAGGTGTTCCACAAGAATTAATGGAAAATGGAGACGAAATTTCAGAATTTCGCTTTTTTGGCAGATTTTCCATTTAAATCCATTTTTTCCAGTAGCAAAGCAAGGGTTAACAGCCAACCAAAACTCTATTTATTACCCTGATTCTGCAGTTTTCAGAAACACCCCACATGTGGTTGTAAACTGCTGTATGGCCGGACGCAGTAGGAAAGGAACGCCTAATGGTTTTTGAAAGGCAGATTTAGCTGAACTGGTTTTTAGATGCCATGTAGCCCCCCTAATGCACCCCAACAGGATAAGGTGTCAGTTTTATTGGTACTATTTTGGGGTACATATGATTTTTAATTGCTCTATATTAAGTTTTTTTTTAGGCAGCCAAAAAAGGGATGTTTTGGCACCATTTTTATTTTTTTATTTTTAACAACATTCATCTAACAGGTTAGATCATGAGCTATTTTTATTGAGCATGTTGTTATGGACGCAATGATATCAAATATGTCTACTTTCTATGACGTTTGCTTCAGTTTTACATAGTAAAGCATTTTTGAAAGCAAAAATTAGGTTTTTGTATATCCATTTTCTGAACACCCAATTTTTTTTATTTTTTTGCCGATTGTCTTATGCAGGGGCTCGTTTTTTGCAGGAAGTGTTGACGTTTTTATTGGTATCATTTTTGGGTACAGATGATTTTTTGATCATTCATTATTACACTTTATAGGGCAAGGTGACCAAAACATTGGCAGTTTTTTATTTATTTATTTATTTTTATAGCATTTACCTGAGGGATTAGGTCATGTGACTTTTTTATAGAACAGATCATTACAGACGTGGAAATACCTAATATGTCTTTTTTTTCTTATTTATTAAAGTTTTACACAATAATAGCATTTTTGAAACCGAAATAATAATATTTTAGTGTATCAATAGTCTGAGAGCCATAGCTTTTTTATTTTTTGACCGATTGTCTTAGGTAAGATCTAATTTTTTGCATGATGAGGTTACTGTTTGATAGGTGCTATTTTGGGGGGTATATGCCTTTTCAATCGCTTGGTGTTGCAATTTTTGTGATATAAGGTGACAAAAATAGCTTTTTTTTCACCGTTTTTTTTTTTTTTTACAGTGTTCACATGAGGGGTTAGGTCATGTGATATTTTTATAGAGCTGGTTGTCACAGACATGGCAATACCTAATATGTATACTTTTTTTATTTATTTCATTTTAGAACACAAATAGCAGTTTTGAAGCAAAAAATTATCATATTTTAGTGTCTCAATTGTCTGAGAGTGATAGCTTTTTTATTTTTGGACCGATTGTCTTAGGCAACTTCTAATTTTTTGCGGGATAAAGTGACGGTTTGATTTGTACCATTTTGGGGGAAATACACCTTTTTGATCGCTTGCTGTTGCAATTTTTGTGATGTTAGGTGACAAAAATGGCTTTTTTACCCATTTTTTTTATTTTTTTTTACGGTGTTCACCTGACAGGTTAGGTCATGTGATATTTTTATAGAGCTGGTTGTTACGAACGTGGTGATACCTAATATGTTTATTTTTTTATGTATTTCACTTTAGCACAATAATAGCAGTTTTGAAACAAAAAAAAATTGTTTTAGTGTTTCCAAGTTCTGAGAGCTATATTTTTGTTGATTTTTTGCGGGATGAGATGATGGTTTTATTGATACCATTTTGTGGGACATACGCCTTTTTGATCGCTTGATGTTGCACTTTTTGTGATGTAATGTGACAAAAATGGCTCTG
Organism: Bufo bufo; assembly: GCF_905171765.1. Taxonomy (NCBI): domain Eukaryota; kingdom Metazoa; phylum Chordata; class Amphibia; order Anura; family Bufonidae; genus Bufo; species Bufo bufo. The sequence goes on along the minus strand of NC_053392.1, from coordinate 388,173,235 downwards.
TTTTTTATTAGAAAATAAGGGCAAAGGGGCGTTTTTTTTCTTTTCTATTTTTACTTAAAAACTTTATTAATTTTATTTAAAACACTTTTTTTTACTTTTTTTTCTTTACTTTCTTTCTAATGTTCACTTTTGGGGGTCTGATCCCCTCTGCAATGCATTACAATACATCTGTATTGTAATGCATTGCCTGTTCGTGTACTACAGTGAACAGTACACTAACAGGTTGCCTAGGAGACCCACCCTGGATTTCCTCGGCACCCGAAGAAGGCAGGTCCCGATGCCGTGCAAGGCATTGGGCAGCCTCTGCATGGAATCAGGCTGCCTTCTGACACATCGAGTCCCTGCCACAGCAGCGCGGGGACTCGATGCTCTCCCTTACCCGGCACAAACCCCTTCTATGTCGCGGTCAGTGTGGACCGCAACATAGAAGGGGTTAATCCACTGGCATCGGCATTTACTGGGGGATACAGCAGGGACTCGGCTACCAGGGACTGCCAGGCACCTGCAGTTATCGCGCGCGCACCGCTCCAGGGGTCGCCCGATCACCATGACGTACTATTACGTCAAATTGCTGGGAACGCAGTGGCTTCCATGACGTAATAGTACGTCATGTGTCGGGAAGAGGTTAAAAATTTGGCATTTACCTGACAGAAAAGGTCAAGTGATTATGTGGCTGGAGGTATATTACATGGTAAATGGATATCAATTTTACTGCAGGCCAGTACAAATACAGGTCAAATACATATTTTTAGAAGAACTAAAAATATAAAATTGGATTAAAACTATGGCTAACGAAATCCCCCCTCTTGAAAAAATGATAATAGTTGAAATTCGATAACACGTGGTCTTTATTGGTGTTGAATTCCTCCGAGGCCCCAACAATTATTCTTTCACCGTACAGAAAAGAACAAGTAAGTATGTGGCTGGAGGTAGATTACATGGTCATTGGATATCAATTTTATAGCAGCAAAACTGCAAACAAATGCTGCACTACCCAAATGCACTATATAGAAAGTACAGGGTGGGCGATTTATATGGATACACCTTAATAAAATGGGAATGGTTGGTAATATTAACTTCCTGTTTGTGGCACATTAGTATATGTGAGGGGGGAAACTTTTCAAGATGGGTGGTGACCATGGCGGCCATTTTGAATCCAACTTTTGTTTTTTCAATAGGAAGAGGGTCATGCGACACATCAAACTTATTGGGAATTTCACACGAAAAACAATGGTGTGCTTGGTTTTAACGTAACTTTATTCTTTCATGAGTTATTTACAAGTTTCTCTTTGTTTACAGCCATTGACATGTCGCCGAGGTTAACACGTGAGGAGCGGATAGAAATTGTGTTGATGTCTGGTGAACACAGTAACCGGGTCATTGCAGCAGATTTCAATGCAAGACACCCTACGAGACCACCCATCTCCCATGCTACCGTTATCAAACTGCTTGCTAAGTTTCGTGAAACTGGTTCAGTGTTGGATTTGCCAAAATGTGGACGCATGAAATCTGTCTCTAATGAAGAAACATCAGTGGCTGTCCTAGCTTTATTCAGCAAGAGACCACAGTGTAGCACTCGCCGCATGTCACTGGAGAGTGGCATTAGACGAACATCCCTTCGGCGGATATTAGCTACTCACAAATGGCACCCTTACAAACTCCAGCTAATGCAGCATCTCAACGAGGATGACTAAGATTGGCGCACTGAATTTGCAGAATGGGCAAAACAAAAATTGGAACAGGACCCTCAGATTTTGTTCAGTGATGAGGCAAACTTTTATGTGAATGGTGAAGTTAACAAACAAAAGCACCACTATTGGTCTGACACTAACCCACATTGGATAGATCCCTCCAAGACTGTTGGAACAAAAAAATTGATGGTATGGTGTGGTATATGGGGTACAAAGATAGTAGGGCCATTATTCATCAATGGAAACCTCAAGGCCACTGGATATGCGAAATTGCTACATGATGATTTGTTTCCCTCTTTATGCACTGAAGCTGGCACGTTCCCTGAGTTTTTCCAGCAAGATAGTGCACCACCACATTATGGGTGTCAGGTCCGAGCATTCCTAGATGAACAGTTTCCTGGAAAGTGGATTGGTCGTCGTGGGCCAGTTGAATGGCCCCAAGGTCTCCCGATCTGACCCCCTTAGACTTTTATCTTTGGGGTCATCTGAAGGCAATTGTCTATGCTGTGAAGGTACGAGATGTGCAGCACCTGAAACTACGGATACTGGAAGCCTGTGCTAGCATTTCTCCTGCGGTGTTGCTATCAGTGTGTGAAGAGTGGGAGAAGAGGGTTGCATTGACAATCCAACACAATGGGCAGCACATTGAACACATTTTATAAGTGGTCAGAAACGTGTAAATAACTCATGAAAGAATAAAGTTACGTTAAAAGCAAGCACACCATTGTTTTTCTTGTGAAATTCCCAATAAGTTTGATGTGTCACATGACCCTCTTCCTATTGAAAAAACAAAAGTTGGATTCAAAATGGCCGACTTCAAAATGGCCGCCATGGTCACCACCGATCTTGAAAAGTTTCCCCCCTCACATATACTAATGTGCCACAAACAGGAAGTTAATATCACCAACCATTCCCATTTTATTCAGGTGTATCCATATAAATGGCCCACCCTGTATATTCTCTGTTCACTTCTGCAGTTATTTGTGTTGAAAGCAGTTAGTGGACTATTTTAGTACAGAAAGAAAAATATATACACACTTCACTGTTGCTATTATTTGTGGTAAAAGCTTTTTGTGGACTATTTCAGTACAGAAAGAAAATTATATATGCAATTTACTGTGGCAGTTATTCGTGGCAAAAGGAATTAGTAGCCTATTTTAGTACAGAAAGAAAAATATATACACACTTCACTGTTGCTATTATTTGTGGTAAAAGCTTTTTGTGGACTATTTCAGTACAGAAAGAAAAATATATATGCACTTTACTATTGCAGTTAGTTGTGGTGAAAGTGTTTAGTGGCCTATATCAGTAGAAAAAGAAAAATATATTCTTAGTTCACTTCTTAACTTACAGTATATTTGTTGAAAGCATTTAGTGGCCTATTTTAGTACAAAAAGAAAAATATATACACGTTTCACAGTTTCAGTTAGTTTTGGTGAAAGCGTTTTAGTGGCCTATTTCAGTACAGAAAGAAAAATATATACACATTTCACTGTTGCTGTTATTTGTAGTGAATGCATTTTGTGGAATATTTCAGTAAAGAAAGAAAAATATATACACATTTCACTGTTGCAGTTATATTTGGTGAAAGAGTTAAGTGGCCTATTACAGTACAGAAAGAATATATACGCACTTTACTGAAAAGAGAAAGGATTTTAGCAGCTCTCACCTTTAGTCACCTGCATGAAGCACGGAAAAGGAGTGGCTTGAACCTAGCCACACTTGATAAGTCCAAGAGCAAAAGAAAAGGTTGATTCCAGCTTCAGCGTATAAAAGTTTTCTTTATTCAGCTTGTAGTATAAAATCAGACACAAAGTCACATGGAGAGACACAGATAGATTGGGACGCGTTTCGGGCTATGGTATTGAGCCCTTCTTCAAGACAATACAATGATATACTAAAAACAAAAGCTTTATATACCACACTAATGGATATGCTCCTCCTTCTTCAATTTCTGGATTGATTGGAGACTGCGTCCCAGACCCAGGTGTTGCTAGATTAGGAGAACCTCCCAGGAACACATGGGTGGGGACACAGTGTTTCAACAAACCCTCACATACAAAGAAGCCAATAAATGTATATATATATATATATATATAATAGTGCATTACATGTACTGCAGGGTTAAATCATGCTTTCTATTCAAACCCTTCGGTATGCAAGTGTCTAAAATGAACATCCAGTATGTTTCCCTACTTAAAAGTTTTTGTTTGCGATCACCTCCTCTGACAGCTGTGGAGACAACCTCCACTCCCTGTACAGAAAACGCAGAGGTATCGCCCTTGTGAACAGTGGCAAAATGTCTAGTTGCCGCTGAGACATTGCGAGACATGAAATGAGGGACATCGCTCAAATGTTTTCTTATACGCACCTTCAGTTCATTGGTGGTACAACCAACATATTGTAAATTGCATATTTTACATGTTATAACATATACCACATGGTCTGTTTTACAGTTTATATATTGTTTCAGCAGATGTTTTTTATTATTTGCCATGGATGTAACCTCTTTTGAAATGGACATATGTCGACAGCAGATACATTTTTTGCTGCCGCATTTATAGTTCCCGTTTATTTTAGGCCAAATGCTTGTTCTGGGAAAATTTTCCCTAAACAGACTGGGGCTGATTTTTTGGCCCACTGTAGGGGCTCTTTTTGCTACACATTTTACCCCTGTGGATACCATATTATGCCATTCTTCATTATAGTTTAGAACATGAAGATGTTTACGTATGATCTTACAGATCTTAAAATAATCTCTGCTATAATTAGTGGTGAAAATGATAGGTTTTTCTTTATTAGTGTTTTTTTCTTCTTTTTTCAATGTATTTTTACACTCCCTATCATCTATATCCCCATTCTCATTTTTGTTCTCATTGTCCATGTTCTCATTTTTATTTTTATTACTTTTTGGAAAAATGAGGGTTTCTCTGTTTTTTGATCTGGCAAAGTTAATACCTCTATTGATATTGGTTTGGGTATAACCTCTTATTTTTAGTCTTGCTGCAATATTTTCAGCCTCTCTTTCAAATAGCTCTTGAGTAGAGCAATTCCTCCTGGCCCTTATCATTTCTCCTTTTGGGATATTTTTCAGGACGTGTGGTGGGTGGCAGGAGGAGGCAGAGAGAATAGTGTTACAAGCTGTAGACTTCCTATGGGTGTATGTAACCACCCTGCTGGTATGATTGTTACCCTCCAGACACAGATCCAGAAAAATAATTTTCCCTGGGTCGCTGGAGAAGGTGAATTTTATTGATGTAGTACAATTGTTGAAATATTCTATGCACTCAGCTATTCTCTCTGTGTCCCCCTGCCACACCCACAGCATATCGTGGATATAACGACCATACCATTTGAAATCTTCTCTATAGGGATTGTGGTCAGAAAAAAGAAAATTATTTTCCCACCACGCCATATATATATTTGCTATTGACGGTGAGTATTTAGCTCCCATAGGGATTCCTGACTGTTGTAAATAATATTTTTTGTTGAACATAAAAAAATTATGTCTCATCAAAAAATCAATAACCGAGCATAAAAATTCCTGCAACTCCAAAGTATAATTACTGTAATGTTCCAAAAACCATTTTAAAGCAACAATAGCGGATTGGTGGGGAATATTTGTATATAATGAAGAGATGTCTGCTGTTACCCATGTATAATTTTTATGCCAGTCAAAAGAGAGAAAATTTCCCAAGACTGTGCCAGTATCTCTTAGATACCCCGGTATTAAAGGCACAAGTGGTTGTAACAGGGAATCAGCCCACTCCGATAAATTTTCGGAGTATGAGCCGATACCCGCCACAATTGGGCGTAGTGGAGGAGGGAAACCTGGTTTGTGGATTTTGGGGAGCGCGTGAAAAATGGGTGTAATTGCATGTTCCACATACATGTACTCAACTTCTCTTTTAGACAATATGCCTAGAGAGTGACCCCTATCCAAAATAGTATTGAGTATTTTCTGACAAGGGAGGAGAGGGCTGCAATCCAAAGAAAGATAAATGTTGGAGTCTTTCAATAATTCCAGAACCTGATTCTTATAAAGCTCACTATCAAGGATTACGACCGCTCCTCCCTTGTCAGCTTTCCGTATCACAACATCTTGCATATTTTGTAATTCCAGAAAGGCTTTATGTTCATTTTTTGTCAGATTATTTTTCAACACTTTCTCATTTGACATAGCTTTCAAAGCACATAGATCCCGCTGGATCAAATCCTGGAATCTGTCAAGGACCTCGGATCGGGACTGTATAGGGTTAAAGCTCTTATTAGAGATTTTATATGTAGTAGATCTATTACACAAACAGTCCCCATCCGGGTCCCCACACATCTCCTGGAGTGAGGCAATTTGCACCAGGTCTGCAAAGGTAAAACATGGACACATATTTTCAATCATAACATCACAATTAACATTTGATGTATTCTCTGTTATAACACTAATGTCCTCATCCATAGACGAGAAATGTTTCTTTAGTGTCAATTTCCTAGCAAGTTTGTTAACATCAATTATTGTATGATACAAGTCAAAACTGCAGGAGGGGGAGAAAGTAAAACCCTTTCTCAAAACCCTCTCCTGGAACAAGGAGATAGGCCTTGAGGAAAGGTTGATCACCTGTATGTCATTGGCTGTTTCTTGCGGCTCGGATATCGCCTGCTTTTTTCGGTGCTTTCTCCCCGCCCTGCGTTTTTTGCCTGATTACGGTGAGTAGAACCTCCTGTTGCAGAGCCCTCCATATGGGTGCTGGAACTTTCCGCGTTGTCTGAATTAGATTCCAGAGAGTCCATGTCCGTGGAACTGAATGACATACCTGTGTTGCGTTTAGCTCTTGACCTGGACCGATTCATTTTTTTGAGAATGGAACGGGGAGTTCCTGATTTGTTATTAGGCCAGGTATATACACAGTTAGTACTGTAATCCAGGAGATCTCGATTAAATTTATTTTGTTTGAACTCAATAAGCATGTCCTCCAATTTATTCAGGTTCTCATTCAGTTTGGCATCCATGTCCTGAAAGCTTTCATTTAATTCATGTTGTTTCAAGTCGTCTTGCAATACTTTGATTTCATCATGGGTTTCTTTTAGAGCGGTTTCTTCATGTGAGATAATTAACTCCATTAATTTGATGGAACATTCAGATAGAGTGTTATACCATTGTGTGGTAAAAGAATCAGAGTAAGTCGTGGTTGGTTGCTTTCTTAGCCGCAATCCCCTTGGCACCATATTTTTATCTAGGTATTTTTTCAGGGATGTGCAGTCCCACCACGTCTTGAACTCCTTTGCCAAAAGTTTCTCCAGTGATGTCATTTTTATTTTTAAATCAATTTCACCCTGTTTGGATGTACCTGCTGTATTGAAGATATTGTCCATCTTTTTCATGCGGTCTTCACATTGCTCCATTGAGCGTAAGGCCGCAGACATATTGCAAACAATACAGTGGGTTTTGTGGATCCCAAGCTTAAAGAAAAATCTTGCGTATTCAGGTGATGGGAGTGCACGCTGGTTCGCATAGCACGTATGAAAAGAGAAAGGATTTTAGCAGCTCTCACCTTTAGTCACCTGCATAAAGCACGGAAAAGGAGTGGCTTGAACCTAGCCACACTTGATAAGTCCAAGAGCAAAAGAAAAGGTTGATTCCAGCTTCAGCGTATAAAAGTTTTCTTTATTCAGCTTGTAGTATAAAATCCGACACAAAGTCACATGGAGAGACACAGATAGATTGGGACGCGTTTCGGCTATGGTATTGAGCCCTTCTTCAAGACAATACAATGATATACTAAAAACAAAAGCTTTATATACCACACTAATGGATATGCTCCTCCTTCTTCAATTTCTGGATTGATTGGAGACTGCGTCCCAGACCCAGGTGTTGCTAGATTAGGAGAACCTCCCAGGAACACATGGGTGGGGACACAGTGTTTCAACAAACCCTCACATACAAAGAAGCCAATAAATGTATATATATATAATAGTGCACTACATGTACTGCAGGGTTAAATCATGCTTTCTATTCAAACCCTTTGGTATGCAAGTGTCTAAAATGAACATCCAGTATGTTTCCCTACTTAAAAGTTTTTGTTTGCGATCACCTCTTCTGACAGGTGTGGAGACAACTCCACTCCCTGTACAGAAAACGCAGAGGTATCGCCCTTGTGAACAGTGGCAAAATGTCTAGTTGCCGCTGAGACATTGCGAGACATGAAATGAGGGACATCGCTCAAATGTTTTCTTATACGCACCTTCAGTTCATTAGTGGTGCAACCAACATATTGTAAATTACATATTTTACATGTTATAACATATACCACATGATCTGTTTTACAGTTTATATATTGTTTCAGCAGATGTTTTTTATTATTTGCCATGGATGTAACCTCTTTTGAAATGGACATATGTCGACAGCAGATACATTTTTTGCTGCCGCATTTATAGTTCCCGTTTATTTTAGGCCAAATGCTTGTTCTGGGAAAATTTTCCCTAAACAGACTGGAGCTGATTTTTTGGCCCACTGTAGGGGCTCTTTTTGCTACACATTTTACCCCTGTGGATACCATATTATGCCATTCTTCATTATAGTTTAGAACATGAAGATGTTTACGTATGATCTTACAGATCTTAAAATAATCTCTGCTATAATTAGTGGTGAAAATGATAGGTTTTTCTTTATTAGTGGTTTTTTCTTCTTTTTTCAATGTATTTTTACACTCCCTATCATCTATATCCCCATTCTCATTTTTGTTCTCATTGTCCATGTTCTCATTTTTATTTTTATTACTTTTTGGAAAAATGAGGGTTTCTCTGTTTTTTGATCTGGCAAAGTTAATACCTCTATTGATATTGGTTTGGGTATAACCTCTTATTTTTAGTCTTGCTGCAATATTTTCAGCCTCTCTTTCACATAGCTCTTGAGTAGAGCAATTCCTCCTGGCCCTTATCATTTCTCCTTTTGGGATATTTTTCAGGACGTGTGGTGGGTGGCAGGAGGAGGCAGAGAGAATAGTGTTACCAGCTGTAGACTTCCTATGGGTGTATGTAACCACCCTGCTGGTATGATTGTTACCCTCCAGACACAGATCCAGAAAAATAATTTTCCCTGGGTCGCTGGAGAAGGTGAATTTTATTGATGTAGTACAATTGTTGAAATATTCTATGCACTCAGCTATTCTCTCTGTGTCCCCCTGCCACACCCACAGCATATCGTCGATATAACGACCATACCATTTGAAATCTTCTCTATAGGGATTGTGGTCAGAAAAAAGAAAATTATTTTCCCACCACGCCATATATATATTTGCTATTGACGGTGAGTATTTAGCTCCCATAGGGATTCCTGACTGTTGTAAATAATATTTTTTGTTGAACATAAAAAAATTATGTCTCATCAAAAAATCAATAACCGAGCATAAAAATTCCTGCAACTCCAAAGTATAATTACTGTAATGTTCCCAAAACCATTTTGTAATGTTCCAAAAACTTATACGCACTTTACTGTTGTAGTTATTTGTGGTCAAATCGTTTAGTGGCCTATTTTAGTACAAAAAGAAAAATATATTTTCAGTTTACTTCTGCAGTCATATGTGTTGAAAGCGTTTAGTGGGCTATTTCAGTACAAAAAGAAAAATATATACTCAGTTCACTTCTGCAATTTTACAGTGAGGAACAGAAGTATCTAAACACCCTGCAATTTTGCAAGTTCTCCTACTTAGAAATCATGGAGGGGTCTGAAATACATATTGTAGGTGCATTCCCACTCAGAGACAGAAAAAAAAAAATGTTTTCAGGAAATTACATAGCATGATTTTTAAAGAATTTATTTGTCTTGCACTGCTGAACATAAGTATTTGAACACCTGAGAAACAGCAAGAATTCTGGCTCTCAAAGACCTGTTATTGTGCCTTTAAAAAGTCCACCTCTACTCCACTTATTAATCTAACTTAGTAGCACCTGTCTGAGCACTTTAACCCCTTATGGACCGGGTCTTATTTTCACCTTAAGGACCAAGCCATTTTTTGAAAATCTGACCAGTGTCACTTTATGTGGTGATAACTTTAAAACGCTTTGACTTATCCAAGCCATTCTGAGATTGTTTTTTCATCACATATTGTACTTCATGACACTGGTAAAATGGAGTCAAAAATTTGCAAATTTCCAAGTTTAAATTTCTCTACTTCTATAATACATACCGTATTTTTCGCCCTATAAGACACACTTTTTCCCCCTTAAAAGTGGGGGGGAAATAGTAGTGCGTCTTATGGGGCGAATGCTGCTGATTTTGCCAAATTTTCAATGATACACCCGCCGCGACGCCGTGCGGCGGGTGTATCAGCTGTGAGGGAGGAGGGGCTGGGGGCCGGCATCTGCTTTTATAATGACAGCGGGGCCCGTGCAGTGACTGTATTCTACTACACAGGCCCCGCTCACTGTATAATCGTATCTGTAATAGTTAATTGTTATGTATATAATTGGGTAATCAGCGCCTGTATACTTACAACTACAAGTGCTCGGTAGCAGAGAGGAGGGAGGAGGCAGGCCGGGAGGACGGGCGCTGGCAGCGTGAGTCACTACGTCACGCGCCTGCGCCGCCCATTTTATGAATGAAGCAGGCGGCGTGGGTGCATGACGTAGTGACTCACGCTGCCAGTGCCCGTCCTCCCGGCTTGCCTCCTCCCTCCTCTCTGCTACCGAGCACTTGTAGTTGTAAGTATACAGGCGCTGATTACCCGATTATATACATAATAATTAACTATTACAGATACGATAATATACAGTGAGCGGGGCCCGTGTAGTAGAATACAGTCACTGCACAGGCCCCACTGTCATTATAAAAGCAGATGCCGGCCCCCAGCCCCTGTATTGAGGGACACTTATGGAGGGGATCTGTGGATGACACATAGCATAAGATGATATATATGTGTCATCAACAGATCCCCCCCATAACTGTCATACACAGATGCCCATAACAGTGCCATCCAGAGACCCCGATAAGAGCCACCCACAGATCCCCCATAAGCGTCACCCACAGATCCCCCATAACAGTGCGTCACCCACAGATCCCCCATAACAGTGCGCCATCCACAGATCCCCCATAACAGTGCGCCATCCACAGACCACAATTAGTTCAAAACCCACCAAAAGCACACCTTTTGGTTAAAAAAATGTTTTTTCTTATTTTCCTCCTCAAAAACTTAGGTGCGTCTTATGGGCCGGTGCGTCTTGAAGGGCGAAAAATACGGTAGTAATACCTCCAAAAATAGTTATTACTTTATATTCCCCATTTGTATACTTCATTTTTGGATCATTTTGGGAATGACATTTTATTTTTTGGGGACATTACAAGGCTTAGAAGTTTAAAAGCAAATCTTGAAATTTTTGAGAAATTTTCAAAAACCCACTTTTTAAGGACCAGTTCAGGTCTGAAGGACTTTTTGAGGCTTACATAATAGAAACCACCCAAAAATGACCCCATTCTAGAAATTACACCCCTCGAGGTATTTAAAACGGATTTTACAAACTTTGTTAACCCTTTAAGTGTTCCACAAGAGTTATTGGCAAATGGAGATGAAATTTCAGAATTTATATTTTTGGGCAATTTTTCAAATTTAATCCATTTTTTCCAGTAACAAAGCAAGGGGTTAACAGCCAAACAAAACTCAATATTTATTGCCCTGATTCTGTAGTTTGCAGTAACACCCCACATGTGGTCGTAAACTACTACAGGGAGTGCAGAATTATTAGGCAAGTTGTATTTTTGAGGATTAATTTTATTATTGAACAACAACCATGTTCTCAATGAACCCAAAAAACTCATTAATATCAAAGCTGAATATTTTTGGAAGTAGTTTTTAGTTTGTTTTTAGTTTTAGCTATTTTAGGGGGATATCTGTGTGTGCAGGTGACTATTACTGTGCATAATTATTAGGCAACTTAACAAAAAACAAATATATACCCATTTCAATTATTTATTTTTACCAGTGAAACCAATATAACATCTCAACATTCACAAATATACATTTCTGACATTCAAAAACAAAACAAAAACAAATCAGTGACCAATATAGCCACCTTTCTTTGCAAGGACACTCAAAAGCGTGCCATCCATGGATTCTGTCAGTGTTTTGATCTGTTCACCATCAACATTGTGTGCAGCAGCAACCACAGCCTCCCAGACACTGTTCAGAGAGGTGTACTGTTTTTCCTCCTTGTAAATCTCACATTTGATGATGGACCACAGGTTCTCAATGGGGTTCAGATCAGGTGAACAAGGAGGCCATGTCATTAGATTTTCTTCTTTTATACCCTTTCTTGCCAGCCACGCTGTGGAGTACTTGGACGCGTGTGAAGGAGCATTGTCCTGCATGAAAATCATGTTTTACTTGAAGGATGCAGACTTCTTCCTGTACCACTGCTTGAAGAAGGTGTTTTACAGAAACTGGCAGTAGGACTGGGAGTTGAGCTTGACTCCATCCTCAACCCGAAAAGGCCCCACAAGCTCATCTTTGATGATACCAGCCCAAACCAGTACTCCACCTCCACCGGACTGGAGCTCTCTGCCCTTTACCAATCCAGCCACGGGCCCATCCATCTGGCCCATCAAGACTCACTCTCATTTCATCAGTCCATAAAACCTTAGAAAAATCAGTCTTGAGATATTTCTTGGCCCAGTCTTGACGTTTCAGCTTGTGTGTCTTGTTCAGTGGTGGTCGTCTTTCAGCCTTTCTTACCTTGGCCATGTCTCTGAGTATTGCACACCTTGTGCTTTTGGGCACTCCAGTGATGTTGCAGCTCTGAAATATGGCCAAACTGGTGGCAAGTGGCATCTTGGCAGCTGCACGCTTGACTTTTCTCAGTTCATGGGCAGTTATTTTGCGCCTTGGTTTTCCCACACGCTTCTTGCGACCCTGTTGACTATTTTGAATGAAACGCTTGATTGTTCGATGATCACGCTTCAGAAGCTTTGCAATTTTAAGAGTGCTGCATCCCTCTGCAAGATATCTCACTATTTTTGACTTTTCTGAGCCTGTCAAGTCCTTCTTTTGACCCATTTTGCCAAAGGAAAGGAAGTTGCCTAATAATTATGCACACCTAATATAGGGTGTTGATGTCATTAGACCACACCCCTTCTCATTACAGAGATGCACATCACCTAATATGCTTAATTGGTAGTAGGCTTTCGAGCCTATACAGCTTGGAGTAAGACAACATGCATAAAGAGGATGATGTGGTCAAAATACTCATTTGCCTAATAATTCTGCACGCAGTGTATACGGGCACACGGTAGGGCGTAGAGGGAAAGGAGCGCCATGAGGTTTTTGGGAGGTAGATTTTGCTGGACTGGTTTATTTACACCATGTCCCAATTGAAGCCCCCCTGATGCACCCCTAGAGTAGAAACTCCAAAAAAATGACCCCATTTTGGAAACTACGGGATAAGGTGGCAGTTTTGTTGGGATTATTTTTAGGGTAAATATGATTTTTGGTTGCTCTATATTGCAATTTTGTGAGGCAAAGTTACCAAAAATGGAAATTTTGAAATTTCATCTCCATTTGCCATAAACTGTTGAGGAACACCTAAAGGGTTAATAAAGTTTGTAAAATCAGCTTTGAATACCTTGAGTGGTGTCGTTTTTTAGATGTTGTCATTTTTATGGAGTTTCTACTATGATTCTGCAGTTTACAGAAAATGTGCCAAAAAATAGCTTTTTTTTCACCTTTTTTTTCACCTTTTTTTTTACTGTGTTCATCTGAGGGGTTAGGTCATGGGGTATTTTTATAGAGCAGATTCTTACGGATGCGGCAATACCTAATATATCTACTTTTTTAAAATGTATTTAGGTTTTACACTATATTATCCTTTTATAAACAAAAAATATGTATTTTAGTATCTCCATAGTCTAAGAGTCAGCTTATTTTTAGTTTGTAGCCAATTATCTTAGGTAGGAACTAATGTTTTGCGGGATGAGAGGACAGATTTATTGGCACTATTTTGGGGGGCATATGACTTTTTGATCGCTTGCTATTACACTTTTTGTGATGTAAGGTGACAAAAAAATATGTTTTTTTGCACCGTTTTTATTCATCTGAGGGGTTAGTTCATGGGGTATTTTTATAGAGCAGATTCTTACGGACGCGGTGATACATAATATGTCTACTTTTTTAAATTTATTTTAGTTTTACAAAATAATATTTTAGAAAAAAAAAATTTGTTTTAGTGTCTCAAGTCTGAGAACCATATTTTTTTTTTCGATTGTCAGTGGCTAAATGGAATTAAAATTGGGGAAGGGGATTATAAATTTAGTACTTCATGGAAGTGTGGTACTCCCTGAGGCAACCGTCAATGCAGAGGCCCAGATGATCAGGGCACGTGTCACACTGAGTGGTGGTGTCCTTCTGTATCCCCCTCCTGTGACACAGTCTGCACTTTTTTTGGGAACGTCCCTTCTTTCCAGTATGGGGGACCACACCTGGAAAGTGTTGGCTGGGGACGATCCGGGCGCCTTCAGTTCCTGAGGTACTCCGGCCTGCTCGTTCCCGGTCAGAAAAGATCAGGGCCTCGAGGACTGCCTCATAGAACTGGAGGAATTTCCCTGTGTTGCCAGCGCTCCGGGACAGCACAAAAGAGTTGTACAAGGCAACCTGTACCAAGTAGACCGCAACTTTTTTGTACCATGCCCAGGTTTTGCGCATGGCATTATATGGCTTGAGGACTTGATCAGAGAGATCCACTCCACCCATATACCGATTGTAGTCGACGATACAATCGGGATTGAGGACCGTTGCCAAGGTACCTTGCACAGATACAGGGGTGATGCCGTTACTGTGAATTGTGGACAGTACAGGGACATCCCTCTTGTCCTTATATCTGACCAACAACAGCTTTCCACTGGTAAGGGCACGGGTCTCACCCCTGGGGATAGGTACCTGGAGAAGGTGGGTAGGGAGGCCACGTAGATTTTTCCGCACAGTCCCAAAAGCGGACGTGGATCTGGCGGCAAGGGACTGGAACAAGGGGATACTAGTATAAAAGTTATCCTTGTACAGGGGGTAACCTTTATCTAGCAGTGGGTGCATAAGGTCCCACACAAGTTTCCCGTTAACACCCAGAGTGGGGGGACATTCTGAGGGTTCAATACGTACACACAAAACTTGTAAGCGTACCCTGAGGTACTCTCACAAAGTTTGTACAGCTTCACGCCATACCTCGCCCGCTTAGAGGGAACATACTGGCGGAAAATGAGTCTCCCCTTGAAAACAATGAGAGACTCAACAACCGCGACCTCCTTTCCAGGTACATTAGCCTCCTAAAATTTGGCCCCGAAGTGATCGATGACCGGCCTTATTTTGTACAGGCGGTCATAGGCAGGATCTCCTCTGGGAACACATGCTGCATTATCTGCATAGTGTCATGGCCGTACTGTAAAGTGGGGTCTGGTAGAGGACGTCCCCACTCCAGGCCCCAAAACGTCCTCACCTCGGCTGCACTGATCGGAGTCCAGCCACCGGACATAGCCAAAAAGGAGCCCGGGTGTTGAGCAATGAACTGTTGGGCGTACAAGTTCGTTTGCTCCGCCATCAGATTCATAAAGTGGTCAATGAAAAAAAGACTAAAATAGTCATATTCAGTGAAGCCCACTGTGGGAATCTGGATTCCTGCTTGGCCAACAAAATCAGGATTCACAGGCTAAGAGTGCCGGCCACAGTCAGTGCATGCAAAAAAAAAAAAAAACACTTGCTCCCCCAAAAAAGTGTGATGCTGTGTGATGTGATGCAGGAGGGCAAGCTGCAGCACCCCTGGGGGGTCTAGGGTCACACAGCTGAGTGCTGTGGACTCCAGACACCCGATCTGGGTGCTACACCACAATAAAATAATTTTTTTCCCCCTAACTCTCCCTCACTATCCTTGCCTAATCTACCTCTGCCTACCTCTCCCAAATACACTGATTTGTGCCTGATGGCACAAAAAAGCTTACACTACAGCCGAGCTCCTCTCTCTCCCGCTCCATGGACGTGTATGAGCGGGGAGAGGAGCTCCGGCAATTCAAAATTGCCGCTGCGCCCGCCCACCTGCCCAGGCAGTCAATCAGAAGCGATCCTGAGAGGTGGCATGACCGCCACCTCTCAGGATCGCAGGACGTTGATTGGTGGTATTATAACACCACCGATCACTGTCCTATTCTGGGTTATCGGGTCACCAGAGACCCGAATAACCCGGAAACGCAGCAAACCGCAGGTCTGAATTGACCTGCAGTTTGCTGCGATCGCCGACACGGGGGTGTCACAGGACCCCCCTGGGCATTGTACCATGGTGCCTGCTCAATAATTTGAGAAGACACCTTATTTTGATCACCGCCCGCCGCACGGCGGTGATCGGAACTACACAGGGTGTCCTGTGCGCCCTGTGTCCTTAAGTACCAGGACATCAGGGCGTACAGGTATGCCCTGTAACCGTAAGAGGTTAAAGACCCCTGTCCACCCCATAGTCAGTCAGACACCAACTAACACCATGGGCAAGACCAGAGAGCTGTCAGAAGACACCAGAGACAAAATTGTGGACCTCCAAAAGGCTGGAAAGGGTTGCGGGACAATTGCGAAGCAGCTTGGTGAAAATAGATCAACTGTTGGAGCAATTGTTAGAAAATGGAAGAGGCTAAATATGACAGTCAGTCTCCCTCAGACTGGGGCTCCATGAAAGATCTCACCACGTGGGGTATCACTGATAATAAGAAAGGTGAGGAAATCAGCCCAAAACTACAAGGGAGGAGCCGGTCAATGACATGAAGAGAGCTGGGACTACAGTTTCAAAGTTTACTGTCGGTAGAACACTACGCCGTCATGGTTTCAAATCATGCATTGCACAGAAGTTTCCCCTGCTCAAGTCAAAACATGTCCAGGCCCGTCTGAAATTTTCCAATGACCATCTGGATGATCTAGAGGAGGCAAGGGAGAAAGTCATGTGGTCAGATGAGACCAAAGTGGAACTTTTTGGTCTAAACTTCACTCGTCATGTTTGGAGGAAAAAGAAGGATGAGTTGCATCCCAAGAACACCATCCCTACTGTGAAGCATGGGGGTAGTAACATCATGCTTTGGATGTGATTTTCTGTGAAGGGGACAGGACGACTGCATTGTATTAAGGAGTGGATGAATGGGGCCATTTATTGTGAGATTTTGAGCAACAACCTCCTTCCCTCAGTCAGAGCATTGAAGATGGGTCGCGGCTGGGTCTTCCAACATTACAACGACCCGAAGCACACAGCCAGGATAACCAAGGAGTGGCTCCATAAAAAGCATATCAAGGTTCTGGAGTGGCCTAGCCAGTCTCCAGACCTAAATCCAATAGAACATCTTTGGAGGGAGTTGGAACTCTGTGCTGATCAGCGACAGCCCCGTCACCTGACAGAACTAGAGGAGATCTGTGTGGAGGAGTGGGCCAAAATCCCTGTTGCAGTGTGTGCAAATCTGATCAAGAACTACAGAAAAACGTTTGACCTCTGTAATTGCAAACAAAGGCTTCTGTAACAAATGTTAATACTGATTTTCTCAGGTGTTCAAATACTTAAGTTCAGCAGTGCAAGACAAATAAATTCTTTAAAAATCATACAATGTGATTTCCTTAATTTTTTTATTTTTTTATTCTGTCTCTCAGAGTGAGACTGCATCTACAATGTGAATTTCAGACCCCTTCATGATTTCTAAGTGGGAGAACTTGCAAAATTGCAGGGTGTTAAAATACTTCTGTTTCTCACTGTATGTGTTGAAAGCGTTTAGTGGCCTATTTCAGTACAAAAGGAAAATAACTACGCACTTCACTGTTGTAGTTATTTGTGGTGAAAGCGTTTAGTGGCCTATTTCAGTACAAAAAAATATATATAGATTCTCTGTTCACTTCTGTAGCTATTTGTGTTGAAAGCAATTAGTGGCCTACTTTAGTACAGAAAGAAAAATATAAACACACTTCACTCTTGCAGTTTTTTTTTGTGAAAACAATTAGTGGCTTATTTTAGTACAAAACAAAAAAATATATATGCACTTCACTGTTGCAGTTATTTGTAATGAATGCGTTTAGTGGCCTATTTCAGTACAAAAAGAAAAATATATATACGTTTCAAAGTTGCAGTTATTTGTGGTGAAAGCGTTTTGTGGTCTATTTCAGTACAGAAAGAAAAATATATATGCATTTCACTGTTGCTGTTATTTGTCGTGAATGCGCTTTGTGGACTATTTCAGTAAAGAAAGAAAAATATATACGCATTTCACTGTTGCAGTTATCTGTGGTGAAATCATTTAGTAGCCTATTTCAGTACAGAAATAAAAATATATATGCATTTTAATTCTGTACTTATATGTGGTGAAAGCATTTAGTGGCCTATTGCTGTACAGAAAGAAAAATATATATGCACTTCACTTTTGCAGTTATTTGTGGTGAAAGTGTTTAATGGCCTATTTTAGTACAAAAATAAAAATATATTCTCAGTTCACTACTACAGTTACAGCACATGTGTGTCACGACAATGGTTATGGTCGTGACTCCTGATCCGCATGCAGTTGCCTGCGGTTTGGTTTTTGTCAATCACATTGTGAGGGCGGCTGGATTGTTGCCTCACATGTGGTTGCCGCTGGCAACATGTTTGTGCTTGGCAGCTTGCTGCAATCTGCATGCGGTTACACCTGGCAACCTGTCTTTGTAGGTGTGCCGTTTTATATGTTTGGTGTGCACGAAGTTTGGGTGTGTGCACTGTGATAGTTTCCCGTCACTTGTGGCTGCCCGAGGTAACGTGTTGTATTCTGTACATGTGGTGGCAGTGTCTTCTGGCTGACTCCCAGGACACGGTTGCCACGCATGTCGTTGCCTGCGGTAACAGCTGCAGTGTGATAAGGGTTTGTACACTTCCCCTGTATGTGGCTGTTTTCCCTTGCCTGGTCTAGGAAGGGTTAACTCCCTTCTGTGTGTGTGAACACTGCGTGTGTCTGCGTGGGTGTGGCTACTTGGGCCTATATAGCCTCTGCTGAGAGCAGTAGTCAGAGGGGTACTTCAGCCATGGTCTGCTGGAGTCATCCTCCTACTTTTATACCACCTGCCAGTGAGGGCCACCCTTGTGGTCATAAGCAAATGTTGTTATGTGATGTTAAGTTTATGTTTATGCGGTGTCTGTTATTATTGCAGCTATGGTTCTGGCTTCCTGTGTGTTTATGTGTGCTGTGTCCTTTTATGTCTGTGTGTGGACTTCAGCACTTGTGTCCAGGGATCCAGTCAGTGTTTCTGTGGCAGGTAGGGGTGGAAGAGAAAAAAACCTCCCAGGCTGTGAGCTGTGCGCTGCGATTGGCCAGCGCTGCAGCCTAGGAGAAGGAGACACCCACAGGACAAGGGAAGACCCGCCTACTATAACTTAAGGAGCAAAGGTACCGGAGCCTATAACGGGAGAACGGAGCGGCGCCCGGGGATAATAGTAAGTGCAGTGAGATCCCCGGGCGCTGCTCTATATGGCAGCATACTCAGTTCACATAGTTTATACAAGTGAAAGGTCCTCTTTAACTGTTGCAGTTATTTGTGGTGAAAACTTTTAGAGGCCTGTTTCATTACAGTAAGAAAAATATATACGCATTTTACTGTTGCTGTTATTTGCGGTGAATGAATTTTGTGAACTATTTCAGTACAGAAATAAAATATATACGAACTTCACTGTTGCAGTTAATTGTGGTAAAAGCATTCAGTGGCCAATTTTAGTACAAAAATTTAAATATATTCTCAGTTCACTTCAGCAGTTAAATGTGTTGAAAGCATTTATTGGCCTATTTCAGCACAAAAAGAAAAATATATACAAATTTCATAGTTGCAGGTATATGTAGTGAAAGCGTTTAGTTGCCTATTTCAGTAGAGAAGGGAAAATATATACTCACTTTACTGTTGCAGTTATTTGTGGCGAAAGTGTTTAGTGGCTTACGTACTTTAATACAAAAAGAAAAAATATATACGCACTTCACTGTTGCAGTTATTTTTGTTGAAAGTGTTTAGTGGCATATTTCAGTACAAAAATAATTATATATTCTTAGTTTACTTCTGCAGTTATATGTCTTGAAAGCGTTTAGTAGCCTATTTCAGTACAAACGGAAGGGAAAAATATCTACACACTTCACTGTTGTAGTTATTAGCTGTGAAAGTGTTTAATGGCCTATTTCAGTACCAAAAATATTTATAAATTATCAATTCACTTCTGCAGTTATTTGTGTTGAAAGTGTTTAGTGGCCTAATTCAGTACAAAAAGAAAATTATATATGCACTT
This sequence comes from Bufo bufo, assembly GCF_905171765.1. Taxonomy (NCBI): domain Eukaryota; kingdom Metazoa; phylum Chordata; class Amphibia; order Anura; family Bufonidae; genus Bufo; species Bufo bufo. The sequence goes on along the minus strand of NC_053392.1, from coordinate 388,153,271 downwards.
TACTGTGGCACTTATTTGTGGTGAAAGCATTTAGTGGCCAATTTCAGTACAAAATTTTAATATATTCTTAGTTCACATCTGCAGTTTTATGTGGTGAAAGCGTTTAGTAGCCTAATTCAGTACAAAAAAATATCAATATATTCTCAGTTTACTTCTGCAGTTATATGTGTTGAAAGCGTTTAGTAGCCTACTTTAGTACAAAAAGAAATATATACACACTTCACTGTTGCAGTTATTTGTGGCGAAAGCATTAATTGGCCTATTTTAGAACAGAAAGAAAAATATATTCTCATTTTACTATGGCAGTTATTTGTCGTGAAAGCGTTTAGTGGCCTATTTCAGTACAAAAATAAAAATGTATTTTCAGATTACTAATGCAGTTACAATGAGAAACAGAAGTATTTGAACACTCAGCGATTTTGCAAGTTTTCCACACTTAGAAATCATGGAGGGGTCTGAAATACACATTGTAGGTGCATTCCCACGCTGAGAGACAGAATGAAAAAAAAATATCAGGAAATCACATTGTATGATTTTTAAAGAATTTATTTGTCTTGCACTGCTGAACATAGGTATTTGAACACCTGAGACACAGCAAGAATTCTGGCTCTCAAAGACCTCTTACTGTGCCTTTAAAAAGTTCACCGCTACTTCACTCATTTATCTAACTTATTAGCACCTGCATGAGCTGTTTAAAGACACCTGTCCACCCCACAGTCAGTCAGACGCCAACTACTACCATGGGCAAGACCAAAGAGCTGTCACCAGAGACATAAGTGTGGACCTCCACAAGGCTGGAAAGGACAACGGGGAAATTGCCAAGCAGCTTGGTGAAAATAGATCAACTGTTTAAAGAAATTGTTAGAAAATGGAACAGGCTAATGACAACTGTCAGTTTGGGGCTCCATGCAAGATCTCACCTCGTGAGATATCACTGATGATAAAAAAAAGGTGAGGAATCAGCCCAGAACTACAAGAGAGGAGCTGGTCAATGACATGAAGAGAGCTGGGACCGCCGTTTCAAAGGTCACTGTCAGTAGAACACTACGCCGTCATGGTTTCAAATCATGCATTAAACGGAAGGTTCCCCTGCTCCAGTCATCACATGTCCAGGCCCGTCTGAAGTTTCCCAATGACCATCTGGATGATCCAGAGGAGGCATGGGAGAAAGTCATGTGGTCAGATGAGACCAAAGTATAAATTTTTGGTCTAAACTTCACTCGTCGTGTTTGGAGGAAAAGAAGGAAAAGTTGCATCCCAAGAACGCCATCCCTACTGTGAAGCATGGGGGTGGTAACATCATGCTTTGGGGGTACTTTTCTGCGAAGGGGACAGGACGACTGCACTGTATTAAGGAGTGGATGAATGGGGCCATTTATTGTGAGATTTTGAGCAACAACCTCCTTCCCTCAGTCAGAGCATTGAAGATGGGTCGTGGCTGGGTCTTCCAACTTGACAACAACCCAAAGCACACAGCCAGGATAACCAAGGAGTGGCTCCGAAAGAAGCATATCAAGGTTCTGGAGTGGCCTAGCCAGTCTCTTATTTCAGTACAGAAAGAAAATTATATACGCACTTCACTGTTTCAGTTATTTGTGGCAAAAGCATTTAGTGGCCTATTTCAGTACAGAGAAAATATATATACACACTTCATTGTAGTTATATGTGGTCAAAGCGTTTAGTGGCCTATTTCAGTATAAAAATATATTCTCAGTTCACTTCTGCAGTTATATGTGTTGAAAGCGTTTAGTGGCTATTTCAGTACAAAAAGAAAAATATATACTCATCTCACTGTTGCATTTATTTGTGTTGAAAGCGTTTAGTGGTCTATTTCAGCAGTGCAAGACAAATACATTCTTTAAAAATCACACAATGTGATTACCAAATTTTTTTTTTTCTTTCAAATTCTGTCTCTCAGACTGGGAATGCATCTACAATGTATATTTCAGACCCCTTCATGATTTCTAAGTTTGAGAATTGCAAAATCGCAGGGTGTTCAAATACCTCTGTTCCTCACTATATATGTATTGAAAGCGTTTAGTGGTCTATTTCAGTACAAAATAAAAATATATACGCACTTCACTGTTGCAGTTATTTGTGGTGAAAGCGTTTAGTGGCCTATTTAAGTAAAAAAATATATATTTTTGGCGCTTAAAATTTATTTAGTTCCGCTAAAAGTATGTCAGACAGAGAAGTGCCAGGCCATGCACAGAGGTGTGTCAAGGCCTAAATGTTTCTGGCGCAGGCAGAGGTCACAGCATAGTAAGGGGGAATGGCAGGAGGAGTCGCAGTAAGAGGCCTGATCTTCCGGTGTCATCTAGCAGTCATGTCTTGACCAGCAACCCAGCGGTTTTTGATTGGTTAACTCTGTCATCCACTTCATCCCAAGTGACATCAGACACCCCCAGCCAAGAGTCGGTGGTTCATCAGACACAACTCTTAGTTGTCATTGCCCTGGAGCAGGCCCTCTGTCCTCAACCTGTCCTTTGCTGTTCCTTCAGCCACAGAATTATTGTATGCTGTGTGCTCAGCTCCACTATACAGCAAGAACGAGCTACTAGAGGACAGTTAGCAGCTACTGCCCAGCCAAGATCTGGAGGAGACATCCGCCGCTTACTCCGCTAGGCGGGCAAGTAGTGATGACAAGAGTGGCGTGGAAGGTGGTTTGCGAGTGGTCAGGTTCCTTACCCAGAGACCGTTAAGAAGGACATCAGTGACTTGCAGACATTACTCGATGATGATGAAGCCGATTGCACTTGGTAGTCAGTGCAGAAGGGTCTTCGTCCTCATCAGTAGAAAGGGGGGGGGGGGCAACTTGTCCATGAGGCAGTGGCTGAGCCAGCAAGATGATAGCATGGCTGGGAGTCAGCAGGGTGGCAGCAGTGGGAGGTCAGGAGCCAAACGTGCCGGGGGTAGACCACATGCTTTGCAGCAGCCTACTTGCCAGGAAATTAGTGGTGCAGGGGCTCACGGAGGCAGTGGCGGTAGCAGTCGTTCAGTGCGGACTGTTGGGAGGAAAATTCGGCGCTGTGGCATTTTTTTGTTAAGCCACGGGGGGGGGGAGTTAACATGGCCATATGTAGAAAGTGAAGTGTGGCCAGGGAACCAATGTTGGCACCACGGCCTTGTATCAACATATGTAGCGTCATTATAAAGTGGTCTGGGAGAACCGTGGTTCCGATGTGGTGGTCCAGCCTGCAGCAGCAACCACTGCATGACCCAATAGCATGCACCCGGTTTCATCCAGTCAAGGCTACACCACCTAAGCCGAAGGGAGCCGTCCGTCATTCCCATCTTCTGCTTTTCCAGATGCTCCTGCTCCTACTCCTCGTAAGTCATTCCATCAGCAATCGATCACCGAAGCGATTACCAAGAGACAGCAGTATGCATGCAAGCATCCAACGGCACAGAATCTGAACGTGCTCCTGTCCAAGTTGCTGGTGCTGTAGTCCCTCTTTTTACAAGTGGTGGACTCTGCACCTTTCAGAGAACTGTTGGCTTGTGCGAAGCCAAGGTGGAGAGTCCCAAGCTGTAATTTCTTTGCGATAAAGGCAGTAACAGCCCCGTACAAATGTGTAGAACAGAAGGTGGGCCAGTCCCAGCCTGTGGGTGTCTGCCAAAGTGCACGACAGCGCCAAGTGGAGCTTTAACTATGGTCAGGGACAATACATGTCCTTTACAGCCCACTGGGTGAATTTGGTTCCTGCCCAGCCACACCAGCAACTTGGGCAGGTCACGCCGCTTCCGCCTTCATGTTGTCACGCCATTGGTCCTGCAACAATGTTCGCCTCTGCCTCCTCATCCTCCAACATGTCCTCAGCCTCCACTGCAGGGACAAGTCACAGTGCCTCTTCAGCATACCACATGTTCAGGGCATGGCGGTGTCACGCTGTTCTGCACCTCATTTCCCTGTGCAAACAAAGTCACACAGGGGAGGAACTGCTCCGTGTGATTCATCAAGAAATCCTGGCTTTCTCCATGACAACTGAAAATCTAAACCATGCTGACCAACAAGGGGAAGAACATAGTGTTGGCGCTGCATCAAGGAAGGCTAAGCCATGCACCCTGCATGGCACACATGTTCAATCTGGTTGTCAAGCGGTTCCTGAAGTCTTTCACCCATCTGCAAGACATCCTAAAAAAGGCCAGGAAACTTTGCATACACTTCAGCCACTCGTACACCGCAAAGCACACCCTCCTTGAGCTGCAGTGGCAGAACGGCATCCCCCAACATAGGCTGTTATGCAAAGTTTCCACCCATTAGAATTCCACCCTCCATATGTTGGACCGACTATACGAACAGAGAAAGGCCATCAACGATTTCTTGATGATGCAAGCGGATATAAGTACTCCCCTGTATAACTTTGATGTTAGCCAGTGGCAGCTAATGCCTGACGCCTGCCGTTTGCTCAGGCCCTTTGAGGGCGCCACCTTATTTGTCAGTCACCAGTAGTACGAAATGAACACCCTCATTCCACTGCTTCATGTCCTGGAACAGATGGTGGTAACAATGGCTGGTCAGGGGACTGGAGACATGGTGCCTAGATCTGAAGGCCACATGAGCCCTGTGGGGGCTGAACTGGGAGAGGAGGAGGACATTGAAGCAAAGGCAATGTGTAGTGAAATGGGTGTTTTTTCTATTTAGGAGACAGGAGAGGAGGAGCAGCAGCAGCCAGAGGAGTTACAGGGCGATGAGGAAGATGAGACAGAGGACCCAGACACATCGTGGCAGTATGCAGTGGAGATGGAGGCAGGGAGTCCCTCCAAATTACTTGCACAAATGGCCCGATGCATGCTCACTTGCTTGCCATTTGGCAGAGGGATGACTTCTAGCTCTCCACTTTGTTTGACCCTCGTCAGTTCCTCTGTATTTCACTTGTCTATTTAAAGGATTGATGTGAGATGTATATACATAGTCTGATGAAAGCACACTGGTGCTGAAAAGCGTCACTATGATATAATATGTGACCAATAAGTTCACTTACATATCTTCATCCATGCAAAGTGCCGGTCTTTTTGCAACATTGTTTCCTTGGACGCCAGCCCACTGACACGTGCACTGCAACTCCAGAAGCAGTGCCGACCTGTTATATATTTGAACTCATTTGGCAGAGGGATGACTTCTAGCTCTCCACCTTGTTGGACCCTTGCTACCGGTCCAGAATAGGGGCATTTTTTACAATCACTGAGAGGGAGGACAAACTGAACTACTACAGAGACATCCTATGTAGTCATTTGACCGCTGCCTATCTGCATCATCATCCATCCTCTTGCTGGTCTGACCTGGGGGGGGGGGGGGGCCCTCTGTGCTCACGATTAGGGATGAGCGAACCCGAACTGTATAGTTCGGGTTCGTACCGAATTTTGGGGAGTCCGTGACACAGACCCGAACCCGAACATTTTGGTAAAAGTCCGGGTTCGGGTTCGGTGTTCGGCGCTTTCTTGGCGCTTTTTGAAAGGCTGCAAAGCAGCCAATCAACAAGCATCATACTACTTGCCCCAAGAGGCCATCACAGCCTTGCCTACTATTGGCATGGCTGTGATTGGCCAGTGCAGCATGTGACCCAGCCTCTATATAAGCTTGGGTCACGTAGCACTGCACGTCACTCTGCTGATTCAAGCATAGGGAGAGGCAGCAGCTGCGATGTTAGGGCGAGATTAGGCAGATTAACTCCTCCAAAAGACTTCATTCTGTGATCGATCTGCAGCTGTGGATCATTGAAGTGCTAATACCGACTTGCTCACTTTTTTGAGGCTGCCCAGAGCGTTTTTAGATCACTTTTTTCTGGGGTGATCGGCGGCCATTTTGTGACTTGTGGTGCGCCAGCACAAGCTATCACCAAGTGTATTTAACCATCAATTGTGTGGTTATTTTGTGCTATATCCTACATCAGCTGCAGGCTGAGCCTGTGTCACCGAAGTGCATTTAACCATCAACAGTCTGGTTATTTTTTGGCCATATACTACATCAGCTGCAGGCTGAGCCTGTGTCACCGAAGTGCATTTAACCATCAACAGTCTGGTTATTTTTTGGCCATATACTACATCTGGTGCAGGCTGAGCCTGTGTCACCCAAGTGCATTTAACCATCAATAGTGTGGTTATTTTTTGGCCATATACTACATCAGGGGCAAGTTGAGCCTGTCACCCAGCGCCTAAAAAATAGACCTGACATTTCTATTCAACCAAATCTGTACTGTTTTAGCTGGTCAAGTTATTTGTAGTGACCGTAAAAGCACACTTTTTGTTCTGGGTTGAAAAACTATTCCCAAATTTGCCATTCTCAAAATAACTAGTTTCTGCTATATGAGGCCTACTTGAAATCTATCCCAAAAAGGATATCTTACATTGAAGGTGCTAATAGTGTCATTCAGAAAAACCTAAGACACACGCTACCGTGCAGATAGAAGTCTGATTCTGTGATTAAACCTATACCTGTCACACAGCGCAAAAAAAAACAGGCCTGACATTTCTATTCAACCAAATCTGTACTGTTTTAGCTGGTCAAGTTATTTGTAGGGACCGTAAAAGCACACTTTTTGTTCTGGGTTGAAAAACTATTCCCAAATTTGCCATTCTCAAAATTGTGGTGAACGGGAACAATGAGGAAAACATCTAATAAGGGACGCGGACGTGGACATGGTCGTGGTGGTGTTAGTGGACCCTCTGGTGCTGGGAGAGGACGTGGCCGTTCTGCCACAGCCACACGTCCTAGTGAACCAACTACCTCAGGTCCCAGTAGCCAGCAGAATTTACAGCGATATTTGGTGGGGCCCAATGCCGTTCTAAGGATGGTAAGGCCTGAGCAGGTACAGGCATTAGTCAATTGGGTGGCCGACAGTGCATCCAGCACGTTCACATTATCTCCCACCCAGTCTTCTGCAGAAAGCGCACAGATGGTGCCTGAAAACCAAGCCCATCAGCCTGTCACATCACCCCCATGCATATCAGGGAAATTGTCTGAGCCTCAAGTTATGCAGCAGTCTCTTATGCTGTTTGAAGACTCTGCTGCCAGGGTTTCCCAAGGGCATCCACCTAGCCCTTCCCCAGGGGTGGAAGAGATAGAATGCACTAACGCACAACCACTTATGTTTCCTGATGATGAGGACATGGGAATACCACCTCAGCACGTCTCTGATGATGACGAAACACAGGTGCCAACTGCTGCGTCTTTCTGCAGTGTGCAGACTGAACAGGAGGTCAGGGATCAAGACTGGGTGGAAGACGATGCAGGGGACGATGAGGTCCTAGACCCCACATGGAATGAAGGTCGTGCCACTGACTTTCAGAGTTCGGAGGAAGAGGCAGTGGTGAGACCGAGCCAACAGCGTAAACAAAAGAGGGAGCAGTGGGCAAAATCAGAACACCCGCCACCAAGAGATTCCGCCTGCTACTGACCGCCGCCATCTGGGACCGAGCACCCCAAAGGCAGCTTCAAGGAGTTCCCTGGCATGGCACTTCTTCAAACAATGTGCTGACGACAAGACCCGAGTGGTTTGCACGCTGTGCCATCAGAGCCTGAAGCAAAGCATTAACGTTCTGAACCTTAGCACAACCTGCATGACCAGGCACCTGCATGCAAAGCATGAACTGCAGTGGAGTAAACACCTTAAAAACAAGGAACTCACTCAGGCTCCCCCTGCTACCTCTTCTGCTGCCGCCGCCTCGGCCTCTTCTGCTGCTGCTGCCGCCGCCTCGGCCTCTTCCTCTGCCTCTGGAGGAACGTTGGCACCTGCCGCCCAGCAAACATGGGATGTACCACCAACACCACCACCTGCGTCACCAAGCATCTCAACCATGTCACACGGCAGCGTTCAGCTCTCCATCTCACAAACATTTGAGAGAAAGTGTAAATTCCCACCTAGCCACCCTCGATCCCTGGCCCTGAATGCCAGCATTTCTAAACTACTGGCCTATGAAATGCTGTCATTTAGGCTGGTGGACACACACAGCTTCAAACAGCTCATGTCACTTGCTGTCCCACAGTATGTTGTTCCCAGCCGCCACTACTTCTCCAAGAGAGCCGTGCCTTCCCTGCACAAACAAGTGTCCGATAAAATCAAGTGTGCACTGCGCAACGCCATCTGTGGCAAGGTCCACCTAACCACAGATACGTGGACCAGTAAAAACGGCCAGGGACGCTATATTTACCTTACTGCACACTGGGTAAATGTAGTGGCGGCTGGGCCCCAGGCGGAAAGCTGTTTGGCGCACGTCCTTCCGCCGCCAAGGATCGCAGGGCAACATTCTTTGCCTCCTGTCTCCTCCTCCTCCTACTCAGCTTCCTCCTCCTCTTCTTCCACCTGCTCATCCAGTCAGCCACACACCTTCACCACCAACTTCAGCACAGCCCGGGGTAAACGTCAGCAGGCCATTCTGAAACTCATATGTTTGGGGGACAGGCCCCACACCGCACAGGAGTTGTGGCGGGGTATAGAACAACAGACCGACGAGTGGTTGCTGCCGGTGAGCCTCAAGCCCGGCCTGGTGGTGTGCGATAATGGGCGATATCTCGTTGCAGCTCTGGGACTAGCCGGTTTGACGCACATCCCTTGCCTGGCGCATGTGCTGAATTTGGTGGTGCAGAAGTTCATTCGCAACTACCCCGACATGTCAGAGCTGCTGCATAAAGTGCGGGCCGTTTGTTCGCGCTTCCGGCGTTCACACCCTGCCGCTGCTCGCCTGTCTGCGCTACAGCGTAACTTCGGCCTTCCCGCTCACCGCCTCATATGCGACGTACCCACCAGGTGGAACTCCACCTTGCATATGCTGGACAGACTGTGCGAGCAGCAGCAGGCCATAGTGGAGTTTCAGCTGCAGCACGCACCGGTCAGTCGCACTGCGGATCAGACCCACTTCAACACCAATTACTGGGCCTCCATGCGAGACCTGTGTGCCCTGTTGCGTTGTTTCAAGTACTCCACCAACATGGCCAGTGGCGATGACGCGGGTATATGAGCGTTACAATACCACTTCTATGTCTCCTTGAGAAAACACTTAGGGCGATGATGGAAGAGGAGGTGGCCCAGGAGGAAGAGGAGGAAGAGGGGTCATTTTTAGCACTTTCAGGCCAGTCTCTTCGAAGTGACTCAGAGGGAGGTTTTTTGCAACACCAGAGGCCAGGTACAAATGTGGCCAGACAGGGCCCACTACTGGAGGACGAGGAGGAGGAGGATGAGGAGGAGGTGGAGGAGGATGAGGATGAAGCATGTTCACAGCGGGGTGGCACCCAAAGCAGCTCGGGCCCATCACTGGTGCGTGGCTGGGGGGAAACACAGGACGATGACGATATGCCTCCCACAGAGGACAGCTTGTCCTTACCTCTGGGCAGCCTGGCACACATGGACGACTACATGCTGCAGTGCCTGCGCAACGACAGCAGAGTTGCCCACATTTTAACGTGTGAGGACTACTGGGTTGCCACCCTGCTGGATCCCCGGTACAAAGACAATGTGCCCACCTTACTTCCTACACTGGAGCGTGATAGGAAGATGCGCGAGTACAAGCGCACGTTGGTAGACGCGCTACTGAGAGCATTCCCAAATGTCACAGGGGAACCAGTGGAAGCCCAAGGCGAAGGCAGAGGAGGAGCAAGAGGTCGCCAACGCAGCTGTGTCACGGCCAGCTCCTCTGAGGGAAGGGTTAGCATGGCAGAGATGTGGAAAAGTTTTGTCACCACGCCACAGCTAACTGCACCACCACCTGATACGGAACGTGTTAGCAGGAGGCAACATTTCACTAACATGGTGGAACAGTACCTGTGCACACCCCTCCACGTACTGACTGATGGTTCGGCCCCATTCAACTTCTGGGTCATCAAATTGTCCACGTGGCCAGAGCTAGCCTTTTATGCCTTGGAGGTGCTGGCCTGCCCGGCGGCCAGCGTTTTGTCTGAACGTGTATTCAGCACGGCAGGGGGCGTCATTACAGACAAACGCAGCCGCCTGTCTACAGCCAATGTGGACAAGCTGACGTTCATAAAAATGAACCAGGACCTGTCTATCCCTTGTGCAGATTAGATATTAACTACCTCCCCTTAACCATATATTATTCTACTCCAGGGCACTTCCTCATTCAATACTATTTTTAATTTCATTTTACCATTATATAGCGGGGCAACCCAAAGTTGAATGAACCTCTCCTCTGTCTGGGTGCCGGGGACTAAATGTGTGACAGTGGCCTGTTCCAGTGGTGGGTGACGTGAAGCCTGATTCTCTGCTATGACATGAAGACTGATTCTGCGCTGACATAAGGCCAGATTCTCTGTTACGGGACCTCTCTCCTCTGCCTGGGTGCCTGGGCCTAAATGTGTGACAGTGGCCTGTTCCAGTGGTGGGTGACGTGATGCCTGATTCTCTGCTATGACATGAAGACAGATTCTGTGCTGACATAAGGCCAGATTCTCTGTTACGGGACCTCTCTCCTCTGCCTGGGTGCCTGGGCCTAAATGTGTGACAGTGGCCTGTTCCATTGGTGGGTGACGTGAAGCCTGATTCTCTGCTATGACATGAAGACAGATTCTGTGCTGACATAAGACCAGATTCTCTGTTACGGGACCTCTCTCCTCTGCCTGGGTGCCGGGGCCTAAATATGTGACAGTGGCCTGTTCCAGTGGTGGGTGACCTGAAGCCTGATTCTCTGCTATGACATGAAGACAGATTCTGTGCTGACATAAGGCCAGATTCTCTGTTACTGGACCTCTCTCCTCTGCCTGGGTGCCTGGGCCTAAATGTGTGACAGTGGCCTGTTCCAGTGGTGGGTGACGTGAAGCCTGATTCTCTGCTATGACATGAAAACAGATTCTGCGCTGACATAAGGCCAGATTCTCTGTTACGGGACCTCTCTCCTCTGCCTGGGCCTAAATGTGTGACAGTGGCCTGTTCCAGTGGTGGGTGACGTGAAGCCTGATTCTCTGCTATGACATGAAGACAGATTCTGTCCTACATAAGGCCAGATTCTCTGTTACGGGACCTCTCTCCTCTGCCTGGGTGCCTGGGCCTAAATGTGTGACAGTGGCCTGTTCCAGTGGTGGGTGACGTGAAGCCTGATTCTCTGCTATGACATGAAGACAGATTCTGTCCTACATAAGGCCAGATTCTCTGTTACGGGACCTCTCTCCTCTGCCTGGGTGCCGGGGCCTAAATATGTGACAGTGGCCTGTTCCAGTGGTGGGTGACGTGAAGCCTGATTCTCTGCTATGACATGAAGACTGATTCTGCGCTGACATAAGGCCAGATTCTCTGTTACGGGACCTCTCTCCTCTGCCTGGGCCTAAATGTGTGACAGTGGCCTGTTCCAGTGGTGGGTGACGTGAAGCCTGATTCTCTGCTATGACATGAAGACAGATTCTGTCCTACATAAGGCCAGATTCTCTGTTACGGGACCTCTCTCCTCTGCCTGGGTGCCTGGGCCTAAATGTGTGACAGTGGCCTGTTCCAGTGGTGGGTGACGTGAAGCCTGATTCTCTGCTATGACATGAAGACAGATTCTGTCCTACATAAGGCCAGATTCTCTGTTACGGGACCTCTCTCCTCTGCCTGGGTGCCGGGGCCTAAATATGTGACAGTGGCCTGTTCCAGTGGTGGGTGACATGAAGCCAGATTCTCTGCTATGGCATGAAGAGACTGATTCTCTGCTGACATGAAGCCACATTCTTTGCTATGGCATGAAGAGACTGATTCTCTGCTGACGTGAAGCCAGATTCTCTGCTATGGGACCTCTGTCCAATTGATATTGGGTCATTTTTATTTATTTTATTTTTATTTTTATTCATTTCCCTATCCACATTTGTTTGCAGGGGATTTACCTACATGTTGCTGCCTTTTGCAGCCCTCTAGCTCTTTCCTGGGCTGTTTTACAGCCTTTTTAGTGCCCAAAAGTTCGAGTCCTCATTGACTTCAATGGGGTTCGGGTTCGGGACGAAGTTCGGTTCGGGTTCGGATCCCGAACCCGAACATTTCCGGGAAGTTCGGCCGAACTTCTCGAACCCGAACATCCAGGTGTTCGCTAAACTCTACTCACGATCCACTGCCATGGCTGCTGGGGAGGGGTGGGGTGGCATGAGCAGCACCAGCTCCATCAGCAGAAGCCTGAGTCTACAGTCGCTGATGAGTAGCTTTCTTCACTCCAATAGTGAAGAAACTACTCACCAGCAGCAGCAGGTAGACCTGGAGCAGGACCTTAACCAGCAGGTGGTAGCATACTTGGACAGCACACTGCCAACCCATATTGAAGATCCGCTGGACTACTGTGCAGCCAAACTGGATTTGTGGCCGCAACTACCAGAGTTTGCCTTGGAAAAGCTGTCCTGCCTGGCCAGTAGTGTGGCATCAGAGCGGTTGTTTAGTGCGGCGGGGGCCATAGTTATCCCAATGAGAACTCGACTGTCCACCCAAAATGTCGAGAGACTGACCTTTGTCAAGATGAATCAGGCATGGATCAGCCAGGATTTCCAGCCACCAATGCCTGATGCATCTGATTAGATCATCCATGCCACCTCACCCAAACCTTAAAAAAAGAGACCGGTTTCTTCTGGCTACCTGCCTCAGCTACTACTCTGATGCCCAGCCTGATGCCACATATCTGATGTCAAGTGTTCCTTTTTTCACCCACCTTCGGCAGTGGGTACCGTTATTGCAACCCACCGCCCCCACTCTGTCACCAGGTCACTTTGTGGTCTCCTTATGCTGCTGCTGCCATCTCCACACTATGTCACCTTCGCGCTCTGTGGTCTCCTGATGCTGCTGCTATCTCCACACTATGTCAAATTGCCACTCTGTGGTATCCTGATGCTGCTGCCACCTCCACACCATGTCACCTTGCCATTCTGTGGCCTCCTGATGCTACCGCTACCTCCACACTTTCATTGTGCCACTCTGTGGCCTCATCCTGATGTTGCTGCTACCTCCACACTCTGTAATTGTGCCACTCTATGTCGTTCTGATGCTGCTGCTGCCAGCTCCTCCCTATCATTGTGCCTCTATGTGGCTCCTCATGCTACTTCCACCTCACCACAATGTCATAGGGCTACTCTGTGAACTTCTCATGCTGTTCCCACCTTTCCCACTTCATGACTCTGCCACCATTTTGCCTTTCGCCCTGGCTGACATCATCATTTTTTTTACTCTTCTTCTGATCTGTCAGAAGGAAGGAAAAATGAGACGCACAGCAGATCCTGTCTGCGTAGCAGCTATAGGACCTGTATGGTGCCATCAGAATTGGCTTGTGATTTGGTATCCAACAGCAAGAGTGGGTACAAAACACAGAAGACTTGCAAATATTCAGTTCATGTGTCATCTCTGTTTTGGATCTACTCCTGTTTTTTTGGGCATTAGCAATACTGATGGATTACTGACCAAATTCTGACCGAGTTGAGGCGGATGCTCAACATACAGGATCCGTTTTTTGTGGGTTATTGTTCTGATGGATGGCAAAAAATTCTGTGACGTCAACACAAATGTATTGCTGACACCCTCTCCACTTTGCCGGGGAGGTCTACTTGTATAAGCGTTTAATAGAACAGGTTTTTTAGACATCTATGTGGAATCAACTGATGACGGTATAAAAGGAGTGTGCTTCTTCTTGGCGCTAACATCGACCTGTAAGGCTTAGTTAACACTTTGTCAGTTTTGGCCCCGTGACTGCCCAAATAAGTGAAGTGTGCAGTGATTCTAAGAGCGACGCCTGTCATCTGCATGTTATACTGACTCACAGTATTATTTCACTACCACAACAGACTCCCTATGTGTGTTACTGCAAGGCACAGTGTTCTACACCACTATAAAGGTTCTCTGCAGCCAGAAAATTGCATATTTTTTTAACATGATTCACCGCGAATAAATTTGGATCGAACTGGCCGAATCAATTTTTTTAAAAATTTGCTCATCTCTAATCAGAACCACCTGAAAATGGGCTGATAACATAAAATAGCTCATATACCTTCAGACTCAACTGTCCAATGGCAGCAGCATATCCTGTCAGAATTCCCTGAAGGTGGGAAGAAAAGAGAAAACAATCGCTCATATAGACCTGAAAGACTCAACTGTCCAAAGACTGTTAAAAATGAAGCAAAAAGCTAGAAGGATCTACAAGTTTAAAATACACCAACAGATCCTACAATGGTGGAACTCCTGGTAAGATAATATCACTAGAAATTCTATGGTGAACAAAAACATGTGAGGTTTTAACTGATGCCAGTCTGGAGTGTAAGTAACAGAGGCTGGGGCACTCAAGGAAAGACATTTTTTATCAGATGCCAGAGAAACACCCCAGCATACAAAACACCAGATCCTGAGAAAATTCCCAATACATGAAACATACCAAGCTATAACAGGCATAATACAAGATAAAACCAAATTAAAAAACATATGGGAAAAGGTGAGCTTGGGCAGGAAACACAACTTGCACCTAATAAGGACAAAATAAAACACATGGGTGAGCTATAAGAGAGGGTTCATATAGCCCCAGCAATTAATTATGCTAATTCTTAAGTTAGTATTCTAGGCTGGCTGGTCCAAGGGTGGAGACTAGGGGAAAGAATATTGTGCTCAGTGCTCCCTGAGGACGATGAGGAAATACCAATTTTGAAAGCAATTGGATCATATTTGACTCAGGTAGAAACAATTTAAATGCAAATATTTTTTTATAAGCCTAATGGGACAAAAAAAAATCACAATTCAAGAAATTTGTTTATCTCTAGTTCAAATTATTTACAGATGTAGCAAAGTTAACACTCAAACTCTTAACTCAAATTTCTTAACTCATTGTGTTATCTTGAAACAGAATCTATTGAAAAGCAATATGTTTGCTTAACCCCTTCAAACCCGGGCCTGTTTTCACCTTCCTGCCAGGCAATTTTTTGCAAATCTGACATGTGTCACTTTATGTGGTAATAACTTTAACCTCCTCCCGACCGCCTAACGCAGGGATGCGTCCTGCGGGCGGTCAGTTTGTTCCTCCTAGACGCATATACGCCTCATCTCACGAGACGCGAGATTTCCTGTGAACGCGCGCACACAGGAGCGCGCGTTCACAGGATCGGAAGGTAAATGAGCTGATCTACAGCCTGCCAGCAGCGCCTGATATACCTGCTACCTGGTCCTCTGGTGGTCCCTTTTGCTTGGATCGACCACCAGAGGACACAGGCAGCTCTGTAAGTAGCACCAATCACCACACTACACTACACCCTCCCCTGTCACTTATTAACCCCTTATTAACCCCTGATCACCCCATATAGACTCCCTGATCACCCCCCTGTCATTGATCACCCCCCTGTAAGGCTCTATTCAGACGTCCGTATGTGTTTTGCGGATCCGCGGATCCACGGATCCGCAAAACACGGACACCGCGGATCCGCAAAACACGGACACCGGCAATGTGCTTTCCACATTTTGCTGATCCGCACATTGCCAGAACTATATAGAAAATGCCTTTTCTTGTCCGCAATTGCGGACAAGAATAGGACATGTTCTATAGGCTCTACAAAAAATGCAGTGTTCGCCCACTTGCGTTCAGTCCGCCCCACCGCAGTGACAGAAATATATTTTTTCTGATCACTGCAAAAACACCGTAAAATCGCTGCGGCGCTATAAAGATCACTTTTGAGGGGCATGCAGAGTTCATAGAAGATTTATTTTTTTTGGCACAAGTTAGCGGAAATTGTTGTTTTTTTGTTTTGTTTTTGTTTTTTCTTACAAAGTCTCATATTCCACTAACTTGTGACAAAAAATAAAATCTCACATGAACTCAACATACCCCTCACGGAATCCAAATGCGTAAAAAATTTTTGACATTTATATTCCAGACTTCTTCTCATGCTTTAGGGCCCCTAAAATGCCAGGGCAGTATAAATACCCCACATGTGACCCCATTTTGGAAATAAGACACTACAAGGTATTTCATGAGGGGCATGGCGAGTTCATGTAAAATTTAATTTTTTGACACAAGTTAGTGGAATATGAGACTTTGCAAGGAAAAAAAAATCAAAAAATCATTTTCCGCTAACTTGTGCCAAAAAAAAATATTCTAGGAACTCGCCATGCCCCTCACGGAATACCTTGGGGTGTCTTCTTTCCAAAATGGGGTCACTTGTGGGGTATTTATACTGCCCTGGCATTTTAGGGGCCCTAAAGCGTGAGAAGTAGTTTGGAATCCAAATGCGTAAAAAATCCCCTGTGAAATCGTAAAGATACTCATTGGAATTTGGGCCTCTTTGCACACCTAGGCTGCAAAAAAATGTCACACATGTGGTATCGCCGTATTCAGGAGAAGTAGCGCAATGTGTTTTGGGGTGTATTTTTACATATACCCATACTGTGCGTGAGAAATATCTCTGTAAAATTACAACTTTGTATAAAAAAATGGGAAAAGTTGTCTTTTACAGAGATATTTATCTCACCCAGCATGGGTATATGTAAACATACACCTCAAAACACATTTCCCTACTTCTTCTGAGTACGGCGATATCACATGTGTGACACTTTTTTGCAGCCTAGGTGCGCAAAGGGGCCCAAATTCCAATGAGTACTTTTAGGATTTCACAGGGCATTTTTACGCATTTGGATTCCAAACTACTTCTCACACTTTAGGGCCCCTAAAATGCAAGGGCAGTATAAATACCCCACAATTAACCCCATTTTAGAAACAAGACACCCCAAGGTATTCCGTGAGGGGTATGGTGAGTTCATGTAAAATTTATTTTTTTGTCACAAGTTAGTGGAATATGAGACTTTGCAAGAAAAAAAAAAAATAATAATAATCATTTTCCGCTAACTTGTGACAAAAAATAAAAGCTTCCATGAACTCACTATGCCCATCAGCGAATACCTTAGGGTGTCTACTTTCCGAAATGGGGTCATTTGTGGGGTGTTTCTACTGTCTGGGCATTGTAGAACCTCAGGAAACATGACAGGTGCTCAGAAAGTCAAAGTGCGTAAATTCACATTTTTGCACCATAGTTTGTCAACGCTATAACTTTTACCCAAACCAATAAATATACACTTATTGCATTTTTTTTTTATCAAAGACATGTAGAACAATAAATTTTTAGAAAAATTTATATAGAAATGTAGTTTTATATATTTTGCAAAAATTTCGGTCAATTTTGATTAATATCAAAAAAAATAAAAATGTCAGCAGCAATGAAATACCACCAAATGAAAGCTCTATTAGTGAGAAGAAAAGGAGGTAAAATTCATTTGGGTGGTAAGTTGTATGACCGAGCAATAAAGTTTGTGAAAGTTCATGGGCATAGTGAGTTCGTGAAAGTAGTGTAGTGCAGAATTGTAAAAAGTGGTCTGGTCATTAAGGGGGTTTAAGCTAGGGGAGCTGAGGTGGTTAAAATGCTTTTACTTATACAGGCCATTTTGAGATTGTTTTCTCGTCACATATCGTACTTCATGACAGTGGTAAAAATGCGTTAAAAAAAAACATTTTTATTCATAAAAAAATACCAAATTGACCAACAATTTAGAAAAATTTCCAAATTTCAATTTCTCTACTTTTATAATAGATAGTAATACCTCCAAAAATAGTAATTACTTTACATTCCCCATATGTCTACTTCATGTTTGGATCATTTTTAAAATGAAATTTTATTTTTTGGGGACGTTAGAAGGCTTAGAAGTTTGGAAGCAAATCTTGAAATTTTTCGGAAAATTTCCAAAACCCACTTTTTAAGGACCATTTAAGGTCTGAAGTCACTTTGTGAGGCTTACATAATAGAAACCACCCAAAAATGACCCCATTTTAGAAACTACACCCCTCAAGGTATACAAAACTTTTTTTAGAAACTTTGTTAACCCTTTAGGTGTTCCACAAGAATTCATGGAAAATGGAGATGAAATTTCAGAATTTCACTTTTTTGCCAGATTTTACATTTTAATCCTTTTTTTTATTAGCAAATAAAACTCAATATTTATTACCCTGATTCAGCGGTTTACAGAAACACCCCACATATGATCGTAAACTGCTGAATGGGCACACGGCAGGGCGAAGTAGGAAAGGAACGCCATATGGTTTTTGGAAGGCAGATTTAGCTGAACTGGTTTTTAGATGCAATGTCCCATTTGAAGCCCCCCTGATGCACCCCTACAGTAGAAACTCAAAAAAGTGACCACATTTTGGAAACTACTGGATAAGGTGCCAGTTTTATTGGTACTATTTTGTGGTACATATGATTTTTAATTGCGCTATATAAAGTTTTTTGTGAGGTAAGGGAACCAAAAAATGGATGCTTTGGCACAGTTATTATTATTACAGCGTTTACCTGAGGGATTAGGTCATGTGACTTTTTTATAGAGCAGATCGTTACGGACGTGGCAATACCTAATATGTCTACTTTTTCTTATTTATTTAAGTTTTACACAATAATAACATTTTTGAAACAGAAATAATATTTTAGTGAATCCATAGTCTGAGAGCTTTTTTTTTTTTAGACCGATTCTCTTAGGTAGGGTCTAATTTTTTGTGGGATGAGGTGACGGTTTTATTGATACTGTTTTGTGGGACATACACCTTTTTTTACTGTGTTCACCTGAGGGGTTAGGTCATGTGATATTTTTATAGAGCTGGTTGGTACGGACGTGGCGATACCTAATATGTATATATTTTTTTACGTATTTCACTTTAGCACAATAATAGCAGTTTTGAAACAAAAAAAATTATGTTTTAGTGTCTCCATGTTCTGAGATCTATATATATATATATATATATATATATTTTTTTATGGGCGTTTGTCTTAGGTAGGTGCTAATTTTTGGTGGGATGAGGTGACGGTTTTATTGATGCCAATTTGTGGGACATATACGCCTTTTTGATCTCTTGGTGTTACACTTTTTGTGATGTAAGGTGACAAAAATGACATTTTTTTTACACTGTTTAATTTTTTTATGGTGTTTATCCGACAGGGTGAATCATGTGATATATTTATAGAGCTGGTCATTACGCGGCAATACCTAATATGTGTGGGTTTTGTTTTGTTTTTGTTTATTATAAAATAAGGGGAAAGGGGCGTTTTTGTTTTCTTTTTTACTTTATTCAATTTTATTACTTTATATAAAAAAAAAAATTTTATTTAACTTTTTTTTTTTACTTTATTTCTGATGCTCACTTTTGGGAGTCTGATCCCCTCTGCAATACATTACAATACATCCTGTATTGTAATGCATTGCCTGTTATTGTATGACACTGAGTCATGCACTAACAGGTTGCCTAGGAGACCCAGCCTGAGGCTGGATCTCCTTGGCACCCGTAGAAGTCAGTTCCCGATGCCAAGCAAGGCATTGGGCAGCCTCTGCATGGCATCAGGCTGCCTTGTGACGCATCGGGTCCCCGCCACAGCAGCGCGGGGACTCGATGCGATCATTCATCATTCACTGACCGCTCGATCACGATGACGTACTATTACGTTAAATTGCGGGAATGCAGTGGTTTCCATGACATAGTAGTATGTCATAGGTCGGGAAGGGGTTAAGACAGTTTAGATAACATGTCTTATAAAGCATGTGTGTTAACTCTACTACATATGTATGCTCAATGTCATAGTTTATCTAATTTTTATATTGTTATTGATCACATAGCAGTTTTTAAATGCTCCTTGTAGAATACAAGAATGGCTGTTCTTCCTGGAAAGCAGGCAAACTATTTGACTTCTAAGTGCTTCTAAAAGTAAATGAAAGATCAAAAGAATAAGCAGCTCTTCATCTTTAAACCTAAACCAATTACTCATTGAAACTTTGATGCAAATACAATTGTGAATGTTACACAATTGAATATATTCCAACATATATGTTTTTACCATGTACTGCCTAAAGCTAGTCCCCTATAAAAAGTGATACTTGTATGAGCTATTAGCCACATTGTCTACCAAAATTTTAAAATAATAACTGGAAATCTATCTATTTATCACCTTTAATGGAAGGGTTTCCCATGTAACAAGGATATTTACAAATACCCTCCCCCATGTCATAATGAAAAAAAAACTGCTTATCTCTGATGGTGTGAGAAATGGGAAAAAAAAAAAAAAACATGAATAATATGAATATAAAATGGATATGAATTGTATAATGGATATACTTATAAACCTCAGTACGGAAAAATAAATAAATTCAGTAGCCTCTTGCTACACTGATACCATTTTTTTCCTGTCACACTGTATTGTACTTTATCTTGGATTCAACCTTATTTTAAGTGGCATGAACAATTACTTGTCTTGGAGAAGAATTTTGCACTGGAGAATCAAAGGGGAACACAGTTTTGTTTCCTAGCAAATTAATCAAAGTCATTGTTAAAAGTGTTTGTCAGGTTACATTGACATTGCCCTTTACAGTCAATTACTAAAGTGAAATTTAGTGCAAATTAAATAAATTTGGGGTTAAGAATTCTACTTTGTTTTGATTTCATGGTTCGACATCTAGACAGAATACTTGAATTAAGACAGAAATATTACGTAGGTAGTAACAGGACACTTCTTTTTCAAACAGAGACAATCGTTTACAAGGATTCTACAATGGCTGAATGCAATTATTGAAAAAGTGAACCAATTCAACAGAAGAAAGTCTATGTCAAAGTTAATGTCTGAGAAACGTTGACATTCTATAAATTGGAAATGTTGATAAGATAGCTTTTAAGATGTATTTTTTTCTTTTTTTTTTTACTTTTCAGGACAGACTCAAGTTCAAGTTTACTTGTCACATACAAAAAGTACAAGACAATGGCAGTAAAATGATTCTCATGTTGTACCCCAAATGTGTAACAATAAATATTAAAAACCTGAAAAAATATTTCTTTTAAAGTGCAAACATAAACATATCTGTGCTGTAGTCTAGAGTAATATCTTTCTCTCCCTTTCTAATATCAACTCATTTGTTATACATCATTTAATATTCTAACCGCTTGAGGGTACTAACTCTTCCTAAGCTTTTGTGTATTTGATCTCAAACTGTGATATTTATTTCCTGACCTCAGTAGGGTGAACAGATTATGGTCTGGATGGGTGGCATTTTTAATTATCCTTTTCACCCTAAATCTTATTTGATGTTTTAAATATCCTTCAAGGATGGAAGAGAACACTGAATAACACACTCTGCAGACAGTACTAACCTGGCTAATGCTTTACGAACCTACATTGTAGCACTGCCAGGTTTCAATGTTACTGGCTAAAATACCCCCAATAGTGCATGTAAACAGGCCCTAATATCAATTTAGAGGCCTTAAACTTGGCTAGATGGCATAGGAAATATAATCACTGTAGTGCTCTCACATTCACCTTACTTGAACTGTCCATATAAAATCCTCGCTCAAGTAAACACTGAGATATTTAAAACGACTTATTCTCTCTACCTAAGCACTATTGATAAAAAGTGGAGAGCACACCCTAGAGTGCTTACTGCTGAAATCCACCAGCATTTCCTTTGATCCACATTCAGAGAGATTATTAGCCTGACACCATTCAAGCTGCCTACTTCTTACAGGTACGGCCCCTCATCATTATTATAAAATCAGACCCACTACCCTATTACAGTTACTGGTTGCCACACAGTCGCTAATATACAAAGTGTAACAGCGGACTAAGAACATAACCATGGGAGGCTCCTGTGTTCAAAATAATTGAATCTGAAAACTTGCTCCCTATTTTTACCACCTGACGTCGACCAGTCAAAAAAATCATAAATCCAATTACAAACAGAAAAATGTAACCCCAAATCTTGCAATTTTGAAATAAGAATACTAGGGAGATTGGTATAAAAAGCAGATGGATAGTCCATGAAAAGCACATGTACATAATATCTACCTATCTGGTCAAGGTGGTAAATAGCATCATGCAAAACATGTGTAATAGCATTATCTGTAGAACAATTCTTCATATACACAAACTGCAGAGGATGCAATGAGCCAGGTAGTGATGAGCTAATATAATCTATAAACAGTAGTGTTGATCGAGCACCAAAGTGCTCGGGTGCTCGAGTAGAACACTTTGGGATGCTCAGAACACTTTGGGATGTGCGGGTGCTCTATAAAGCACCTGAGCACAATGGAAGTCAATTAGAAAACCCGAGCATTAAACCAGGCACCCCCTGCTCTGAAGAGGGGAGGGGGTCTGGTTCATAGGAAAAGGTCAGAAATTTATGAAAACACCACTGAAATTGTTCGGGAAAAGCATGGGGAGGATGTCTGGATGCATCTTGGACTCCCAGTTCGCTGCTGGGAACAATGTTGTCCGAGTAGTACGCCACTTTTACAGACTGACAATAATATGCACCAAACCGAAGATAAGTTTAGAGGAAAAATTGTTAGGAAACATTCTTTCCTGTATATTTACTTGTATATAAAGTGCAAGTGCTGCAAAAAATTACAAGAAAGAGGCACTCCAAAACAACCTATATAGCACATAAAGGAGGGCCTCATTCACATTGTGGTACAATTGTTCAGGTAGTGTGACTCCTACCCTCATAAAGCCTATGCACTAAGTGAAAGGGCTGCCTAAAATTACAAGGGACCCTATTACACATAAAGGAGGGCATCATACATATCCTTGAAAAATTATGATTGATGGCCTGCTGGTGACCCTCAAAAACATTAGGAGCAAGGGCCAGCTGGTGACTCTCTAAAACATTAGGGGCGAGGGCCTGATGCTGATCTGACCATCTAAAAAATTAGGGGACAGGGTCTACTGCTGAGCTGACCCTCTAGAACAGGCATCCTCAAACTGCGGCCCTCCAGCTGTTGTAAAACTACAACTCCCACAATGCCCTGCTGTAGGCTGATACCTGTAGGCTGTTCGAGCATGCTGGGAGTTGTAGTTTTGCAACAGCTGGAGGGCCGCAGTTTGAGGATGCCTGCTCTAGAACATTAGGGGTGAGGGTCTGCTGCCGATCTGACCCCCTAAAACATTAGGATCAAGGGCCTGCTGCTGATATGACCATCTAAAAGAATAGGGGTGAGGGTCTGCTGCTGAGTTGACCATTTAAAAAGTTAGAGGTGAGGGTCTGCTGCTGAGCTGACCCTCTAAAACATTAGGGGCGAGGGCCTGCTGCTAATCTGACCATCTAAAAATTAGGGGTGAGGGTCTACTGCTGAGCTGACCCTCTAAAATATTAGGGGCAAAGGCCTGCTGCTGATATGACCATTAGTGTTGATGCTCGAGCACAATGGAAGTCAATGGGAGAACCCCAGGCACCCCCTGCTCTGAATAGGGGAGGGTGTCAGGACTCTAGTTCGTCTTAGGAGTCCCTGCTCTGCCTCCATATATAGCTATATCTATATGTGGACTCAGTGCTAGGGGACACTCCAGTGTATTTAAATCTAATTTCTGAAAAGTTTCTGCCGGGAATTGAACTTCCAATGTTGTACATTAGAGGCAAGGACCTTATCCCCTAAGCTCTAAAGCTGAATGCTAAACAGTGTCAGAAAAACCTCACAGTAGTTTCTGATGTAGTGAATATTCCTATTCAGCCGAAGACTTATTTTATATTTCTGTGGAAGTTAACATGTAGCTCTATAGTGTAGTGGTTAACATCCTTGCCTCTAATGTTCAAGGTTGGGAGTTTAAATCCCGGTAAAAACAATTTTTTTGCCATAATATATTTACATATATTATTAGTGTTGAGTGCGAATATTCGAAAAGCAATTTTTCCTGCCCCTGCCACCCATCACTAATTATTATATATTTAGAATATATAATACATTATAATTAGAGTTGAGCGAACACCTGGATGTTCAGGTTCAAGAAGTTCGGCCGAACTTCCCAGAAATGTTCGGGTTCGGGATCCGAACTCGACCCGAACTTCTCCCCGAACCTGAACCCCATTGAAGTCAATGGGGACCCAAACTTTTTGGCACTAAAAAGGCTGTAAAACAGCCTAGGAAAGGGCTAGAAGGCTGCAAAAGGCAGCAAAATGTAGGTAAATCCCCTGCAAACAAATGTGGATAGGGAAATGAATTAAAAAAAAAAAAAAAAAACAATATCAATTGGAGAGAGGTCCCATAGCAGAGGATCAGGCTTCATGTCATAGCAGAGAATCAGGCTTCATGTCACCCACCACTGGAACAGGCCATTGTCAGATATTTTTAGGCCCCGGCACCCAGACAGAGGAGAGAGGTCCCATAGCAGAGATTCAGGCTTCATGTCATAGCAGAGAATCATGCTTCACGTCGCCCAACACTGGAACAGGCCACTGTCAGATATTTTTAGGCCCCGGCACCCAGACAGAGGAGAGAGGTCCCATAGCAGAGAATCAGGCTTCATGTCATAGCAGAGAACCAGGCTTCATGTAACCCACCACTGGAACAGGCCATTGTCAGATATTTTTAGGTCCCGGCACCCAGACAGAGGAGAGAGGTCCCATAGCAGAGATTCAGGCTTCATGTCATAGCAGAGAATCATACTTCACGTCACCCAACACTGAAACAGGCCACTGTCAGATATTTTTAGGCCCCAAGACCCAGACAGAGGAGAGAGGTCCTATAGCAGAGAATCTGGCTTCATGTCATAGCAGAGAATCAGGCTTCATGTCATCCACCACTGGAACAGGCCATTGTCAGATATTTTTAGGCCCCGGCACCCAGACAGAGGAGAGAGGTCCCATAGCAGAGATTCAGGCTTTATGTCATAGCAGAGAATCATGCTTCACGTCACCCAACACTGGAACAGGCCACTGTCAGATATTTTTAGGCCCCGGCACCCAGAGGAGAGGTTCATTCAACTTTGGGTTGCCCCGCAATATAATGGTAAAATGAAAATGAAAAGAGGATTGAATGAGGAAGTGCCCTGGAGTACAATAATATATGGTTAAGGGGAGGTAGTTATAAATGTCTATTCTGCACAAGGGATGGACAGGTCCTGTGGGATCCATGCTTGGTTCATTTTTATGAACGTCAGTTTGTCCACATTGACTGTAGACAGGCGGCTGCGTTTGTCTGTAATGACGCCCCCTGCCGTGC
The DNA here is from genome assembly GCF_905171765.1 of Bufo bufo. NCBI lineage: Eukaryota > Metazoa > Chordata > Amphibia > Anura > Bufonidae > Bufo > Bufo bufo. The sequence goes on along the minus strand of NC_053392.1, from coordinate 388,128,332 downwards.
TGAATACACGTTCAGACAAAACTCTAGCCGCCGGGCAGGCCAGCACCTCCAAGGCAAAAAAGGCTCTGGCCACGTGGAAAATTTGGAGACCCAGAAGTTAAATGGGGCCGAACCATCAGTCAGTACGTGAAGGGGTGTGCACACGTACTGTTCCACCATGTTAGTGAAATGTTGCCTCCTGCTAACACGTTCCGTATCAGGTGGTGGTGCAGTTAGCTGTGGCGTGTTGACAAAACTTTTCCACATCTCTGCTATGCTAACCCTGCCCTCAGAGGAGCTGGCCGTGACACAGCTGCATTGGCGATCTCTTGCTCCTCCTCTGCCGTCGCCTTGGGCTTCCACTTGTTCCCCTGTTACATTTGGGAATGCTCTCAGTAGCGCGTCTACCAACATGCGCTTGCACTCGCGCATCTTCCTATCACGCTCCAGTGCAGGAAGTAAGGTGGGCACATTGTCTTTGTACCGGGGATCCAGCAGGGTGGCAACCCAGTAGTCCGCACACGTTAAAATGTGGGCAACTCTGCTGTTGTGGGCACTGCAGCATGTAGTCGCTCATGTGTGCCAGGCTGCCCAGAGGTAAGGACAAGCTGTCCTCTGTGGGAGGCGTATAGTCATCGTCCTGCGTTTCCCCCCAGCCACGCACCAGTGATGGGCCCGAGCTGCGTTGGGTGCCACCGCGCTGTGAACATGCTTTATCCTCATCCTCCTCCACCTCATCCTCGTCCTCCTCGTCCTCCAGTAGTGGCCCTGTCTGGCCACATTTGTACCTGGCCTCTGCTGTTGCAAAAAAACTCCCTCTGAGTCACTTCTAAGAGACTTGCCTGAAAGTGATAAAAATGACCCCTCTTCCTCCTCCTCCTCCTTCTGGGCCACCTCCTCTTCCATCATCGCCCTAAGTGTTTTCTCAAGGAGACATAGAAGTGGTATTGTAACACTGATAACAGCGTCAACGCCACTGGCCATGTTGGTAGAGTACTCGAAACAACGCAACAGGGCACACAGGTCTCGCATGGAGGCCAAGTCATTGGTGGTGAAGTGGTGCTGTTCCGCAGTGCGACTGACCCGTGCGTGCTCCAGCTGAAACTCCACTATGGCCTGCTGCTGCTCGCACAGTCTGTCCAGCATGTGCAAGGTGGAGTTCCACCTGGTGGGCACGTCACATATGAGGCGGTGAGCGCGAAGGCCGAAGTTACGCTGTAGCGCAGACAGGCGAGCAGCGGCAGGATGTGAACGCCGGAAGCGCGCATAGACGGACCGCACTTTATGCAGCAGCTCTGACATGTCGGGGTAGTTGTGAATGAACTTCTGCACCACCAAATTCAGCACATGCGCCAGGCAAGGTATGTGCGTCAAAACGGCAAGTCCCAGAGCTGCGACGAGATTTCGCCCATTATCGCACACCACCAGGCCGGGCTTGAGGCTCACCGGCAGCAACCACTCGTCGGTCTGTTGTTCAATACCCCTCCACAACTCCTGTGCAGTGTGGGGCCTGTACCCCAAACATATGAGTTTCAGAATGGCCTGCTGACGTTTACCCCTGGGCTGTGCGGAAGTTGGTGGTGAAGGTGTGTGGCTGACTGGATGAGCTGGTGGAAGAAGAGGAGGAGGAAGCCGAGTAGGAGGAGGAGGCTACAGGAGGCAAAGAATGTTGCCCTGTGATCCTTGGCGGCGGAATGACGTGAGCCAAAGAGCTCTCCGCCTGGGGCCCAGCCACCACTACATTTACCCAGTGTGCAGTTAGGGAGATATAGCGTCCCTGGCCGTGCTTACTGGTCCACGTATCTGTGGTTAGGTGGACCTTGCCACAGATGGCGTTCCGCAGTGCACACTTGATTTTATCGGATACTTGGTTGTGCAGGGAAGGCACGGCTCTCTTGGAGAAGTAGTGGCGGCTGGGAACAACATACTGTGGGACAGCAAGCGACATGAGCTGTTTGAAGCTGTCTGTGTCCACCAGCCTGAATGACAGCATTTCATAGGCCAGTAGTTTAGAAATGCTGGCATTCAGGGCCAGGGATCGAGGGTAGCTAGGTGGGAATTTACGCTTTCTCTCAAATGTTTGTGAGATGGAGAGCTGAACGCTGCTGTGTGACATGGTTGAGATGCTTGGTGACGGAGGTGGTGGTGTTGGTGCTACATCCTCTGTTTGCTGGGCGGCAGGTGCCAACGTTCCACAAGAGGCGGAGGAAGAGGCCGAGGCAGCAGCAGAATAGGTAGCAGGGGGAGCCTGAGTGAGTTCCTTGTTTTTAAGGTGTTTACTCCACTGCAGTTCATGCTTTGCATGCAGGTGCCTGGTCATGCAGGTTGTGCTAAGGTTCAGAACGTTAATGCCTCGCTTCAGGCTCTGATGGCACAGCGTGCAAACCACTCGGGTCTTGTAGTCAGCACATTGTTTGAAGAACTGCCACGCCAGGGAACTCCTTGAAGCTGCCTTTGGGGTGCTCTGTCCCAGATGGCGGTGGCCAGTAGCAGGCGTACTCTCTTGGCGGCGGGTGTTCTGCTTTTGCCCACTGCTCCCTCTTTTGCTACGCTGTTGGCTCGGTCTCACCACTGCCTCTTCCTCCGAACTCTGAAAGTCAGTGGCACGACCTTCATTCCATGTGGGGTCTAGGACCTCATCGTCCCCTGCATCGTCTTCCACCCAGTCTTCCTCCCTGACCTCCTTTTCAGTCTGCACACTGCAGAAAGACGCAGCGGTTGGCACCTGTGTTTCATCATCAGAGACGTGCTGAGGTGGTATTCCCATGTCCTCATCATCAGGAAACATAAGTGGTTGTGTGTCAGTGCATTCTATCTCTTCCACCGCTGGGGAAGGGCTAGGTGGATGCCCTTGGGAAACCCTGCCAGCAGAGTCTACAAACAGCATAAGAGACTGCTGCATAAGTTGAGGCTCAGACAGTTTCCCTGATATGCATGGGGGTGATGTGACAGGCTAATGGGCTTGGTTTTCAGGCGCCATCTGTGCGCTTTCTGCAGAAGACTGGGTGGGAGATAATGTGAACGTGCTGGATCCACTGTCGGCCACCCAATTTACTAATGACTGTACCTGCTCAGGCCTTACCATCCTTAGAACTGCATTGGGCCCCACCAAATATCGCTGTAAATTCTGGCGGCTACTGGGACCTGAGGTAGTTGGTACACTAGGACGTGTGGCTGTGGCAGAACGGCCACGTCCTCTCCCAGCATCAAAGGGTCCACTCACACCACCACGACCATGTCCGCGTCAGCGTCCATTATTAGATGTTTTCCTCATTGTTACTGTTCACCACAATAAGAAAAAAAAATTTGGGCCCAATGTATTGAATTCAAATTCAGGCCTTTTTTTACAGGCACCTAACACTATCTAGCTATCTACTTAGGTACCGTATTACACTAATACAGGCACAGCAGTAACGACAGATTTAGCTAAATATAAATTGTAGGCCTATTATTTAGGCGGTGGATGACAGGTATACGTTTACGGACAGAATTAGACTTGGTGATGTACGGTAGCGTTTGAAGTTATTATTGAGAATGACCCTATCCGCACCTTCAATCTAATATACCCTTTTATGGATAGATTTAAACTTGGCCTGATACAGCAGAAAATAATTATTTATGGAATTGCTAAGTTGGGAATTGTATTCAACCCAGAACAAAAACTGTGCTTTGGCGGACACTAAATAACTTTGCCAGGCACAGCAGTAACCACAGATTTAGCTGAATATAAATTGTAGGCCTAGTATTTGGGCGCTGGATGACAGGTATATGTTTATGGACAGAATTAGACTTGGTGATGCATGGTAGCGTTTGAAGTTATTTAGAATGACCCTATCAGCACCTTCAATCTAATATACCCTTTTATGGATAGATTTAAACTTGGCCTGATACAGCAGAAAACAATTATTTAGGGAATTGCTAAGTTGGGAATTGTATTCAACCCAGAACAAAAACTGTGCTTTGGCAGACAGCAGACAGTATTACAATTGGCTAGCCACAGCTGAAACACCCAATTTAGGGTACTGCTATTTTGGCAATTGTATTTTACCCCTCAATAAAATAGCAAGCACAGCCAAGCCCCTGCTGTAGGATAGAGCAAAAAAAAAAACACACTATTGATGGTTAAAAATGGACTTGGTGGCAGCTTGTGCTGGCGCACCACAAGACACTAAATGGCCGCCAATCACCCCAGCTGTACATCGATCACTTCAGTAAGTAAATCCCTAATAAAATAAAATAAAGTCTCTGTTAGAAATACTTGTTCTCTCTAGCGCTGCAAATCCAAAGACAATGTGGGAAAAGTCCGCTGTATGAAGATATATGGAAGGATTGCGCTGCAGGAGAGAAATCTTTTCTGTGAATAAAAGTTCCTTTTATAGATCTTCAACTAATGTGATCACATGCCCACCTCACAATTCGACACTGGTATGGAAACCTGTAATGTAATGAAAAAGCGCACTATGGTGTAGCACGGCATCACGGCTAAACCCGGGTCGGGCATTACAGAGACTTTTAATATATGTTTTTTAGCTGTAATTTTTGTCTTTATTAAATAACTTTTATCTGACCCTTTGGTGCGCATCTGTCCTACGTGTAATTTCCTCTTGGAAGCTGTGGTCTATTGCCATCCAGGTGTAGAAGTGTTTCATCTGTCGGATCGGTATTTGGGATTTTTCATACTGAAGTGTCCTGATCCTTGCCTGTTCCATTTGCCCAGCTGTCTGTGAAGACTTTGCCGAGAATTTTTCCATGCATCTTATCAGTGAAGTTCTGTGAGTACAATCTTTTTGCAGGCGTGTAAAGTGTTGTTACATACTACGCTATAGTTCTCTTCCTTCAGCAGAGTCCTATCGAAGATACCATCCAGTTTTCTACACGCATTCACTAATCAGAAATCCTGTGAGTATAATCTATTCACATGGTGCGTTAAGTGCCTGGAACTTGCTACACCATAGTGCGCTTTTTCATTACATTACAGGTTTCCATACCAGTGTCGGATTGTGAGGTGGGCATGTGATCGCATTAGTTGAAGATCTATAAAAGGAACTTTTATTCACAGAAAAGATTTCTTCTTTCCTGCAGCGCAATCCTTCCATATATCTTCAGTAAGTAAATCCCTGCCTAATCTGGCCCTAACAGCAGCAGCTGCATCCTATCCCTACACTGATCAGAGCAGAGTGATGTGCAGCACTACGTGACTCCAGCTTAAATAGAGGCTGGGTCACATGCTGCACTTTCAAAAAGCGCCTTTCAAAAACGCCAAGAAAGCGCCGAACACCGAACCCGAACCCAGACTTTTACGAAAATGTTCGGGTTCGGGTCCGTGTCACGAACACCCCAAAATTCGGTACGAACCTGAACTATACAGTTCGGGTTCGTTCATCTCTAATTATAATATATGAATATATGTTAATATATTATGGCTAAAAAAAATCTGTAGTAGTTTCCCATATATGCATTCATATATATCAGAAGTATGATTTTAAATAAAATTCCAGGGGAATGGACTTCTTACCCCAACCAATGGATCCAGAAAATGGACAGCACTCCAGTAAGATGAAAGCAAAAAATACCTTTTATTCACCCATGCGGTGCAACGTTTTGGCTCCAAAAATGAGCCTTTCTCAAGCAGAGATACAATACAAATGAAGGCAATTATATATGTGACTCAATCAAATTGCAGATCATGTGACTACACCCACCCAGTGGGTGTGTTACAAAGATGTGTCAATAACACAAGAAAAATAAACAAAGAGATGATAACAATAAAAATATAATGTGAAATCAATGAGAAAATAGGAACATGATCATACATGCCACATATTCGCATATATTGTGTGGATCAAAGTGGCAAAATAATCGATCAGGTACAAAAGTTGATCAGTAAATGCATACAGTGAACATGTGATATAAAGGAAAAGAGGTTACAGCCAGCTCACCTTCATGTCCTGTGTGGCGGTGCACGGGGCGGACTCAAGCCAGTCCTCAGTAGTAATCCACAGAATAGAAAGAAGGCTCCAGCACCAGAAATGGACGTTGCAAAAAATCCTGATCTTTATTCATCACCAAAATTCAGGTAGATACAGCAAACAGTGGCACTGGCTCCCACTTATTCCCAATAGATCCACGCGTTTCGAACAGTAGTGTTCTTAGTCATGATCCAAGGTGTCTGAAATGTTCCGAACTGAAATAGGGTTCAACTCCAGCATTCCCACCCCCAAGGAGAAGCAGGGTGGACACAAAATCAGTTAGGTTCACCTGAAACACCTGTACAAACATTTTCACCCGTGACATATATTACCCAACAGCACTGCAATATGCAGTACAAAATATAAAATATAAAACCATATAGCTTTTTCCTTGTTGATATAGATGTAATAACCCTACATAGTACAGATTACATTAATTATACCTGTGGAAGATGGACTGAAATGATAGTTTCATAGAAGTAAATTCAGCTAAAAATTGGTTGCATCGTGTTTCATGTATTATCTTTTATTTTCTTTTTTATTATTTATTTTTTATTATTATTATTATTTATATGATTCTCCAACTAATGTCCGCTTAATATAGTCCTACCAGCAGCATATATATTTTTTTTTATTGGAGACAGATCAATGTGATGTCATTGTTCAGCCAACGCCATGCTTACAAAATACCGCATGGTGTGAACTGAGGCTAAGATCTGCACATATGAGGTAATCAGAAAAATTGTAGCCAACACGATGCAATCAATGGTTGCTATCCACGGTGGTCTCCCCAGCTGTCTTTTATTAGCCTCCAAGTCCCATTGTTATCATGTTCATAGAAAATCGCATGATGTGGACTATGACATGAGTGAGGAGACACATACTGATCAGTTGGTTATAGTGAAAACATGCATGTATTGTGATGTCATTGTTTGGCCAATACCATGCTTTCGAAATATTGCATGGTGTGAAAAGATCTACGCATGTCAGGTGATCATAGAAAATTTGTAGCGAACATAATGCAATCAATAGTTGCTATCCACGGTAGTTTCCCCCGTTGAGTTATATTAGCTACCAAATCCCATTGTCATCCTATTCATGAGAAATCGCAAAATGTAGACTGCGACATGAGTCCGGAGACACATACTAGTTAGTTGGTTATAATAAAACATACAAAGGCGATCCCTATATTCAAAAATTCATGATATTGTCTAAAAGACTGTGATTAAAGTATACAAGTATCTTATTGGTAAGAGAATTTCTTTTCCATACCTTATATATATTACTAATAATTGAGTATCTAGTGGGTATGTTTATTTGAGAATATATTTTTTCCTTTATAGAAGTTCTCCAATATGCGATAATAATTATTTTTAGATTTTGATAGCCCGGATTGTATTTTGGGTTTCAAACCGCAATATTGTACCTGTCTATGAAGTTATTAATTGTGTTTCTGTGAGACATCAAGTATTGAGTATGTTTGTAATATATAAAAACCTAACAATTAAATCTTCATATTCTAACCTCATTGATATCCCTCTATTTATTTTTATATTATTTGTTTGACAGTATAGACAATTATAAACTGTGTGTATATATATTTTTTATGCATTGATTATTTCTGAATGTCCGTGCAGGTACCGCTTTTATATATCGAAGAATAGATTACATGCAAGATGCAATATAGCATATACCTACCCTCACGATACCCTGCTGTCAAAATATCATGTGGGTATATACACGTCACAGCGCATAAGCTAAACACAGGAATGCAAAGCAACATATACACACTCCCACGATACTCCGATATCAATTAGTTCATACACATACTATGGAGATGTTCCCAGAATGTGTGTATTTTCTTGTAGGGATACCCTAGTAATGTCGGTAATCTGATCCTAGGGTAAGGAAAAAAGGGCTATATTAAATTAAAAATAACCATATATAAGCAAAACTTATATATAGGTATGGATGTAAAAACAGAGCGAAAAAATGGTTTGGCTTCATGATGGTTTTAATATAAATACATTAGTTCTTTTTTAAGGTTGAGACCTAGCGGACATCTCGTATTAAGTCTCCAAATCCAAAAGGCTTCCCGGAGGAGGATTTTTTGTTTTATATTACCGCCTCTTTGTGGTAATGTGACACGTTCAAATGCGAAAGTACTAAAGGTATTGATATTACAGTTATGGACGTTTATGAAATGGTTAGCAAAAAAATATTGTCCAGCTTCACCTCGCAGTGCGTGTTTTATTAGGAAACGTGCTTAAAAACCAAACATCAGGCTCATATCATCAACATGTTTCGGATCAACATATATTACAGATCCTTCCTCATGATACAGAGAATAAGACTGACAAATCTTATATACAGAGTAAAAGCAGTGATTCAGCTGTGGATTATTGATTGGCAATTGGACTGCTTTCACCCCACCCACAGCATATACCACTGAGACACAGGAACAGAACTGCATGAGAAGAAGAGAGGGAAAAAAAAAAAAAAAAATTTAATTTTCACCCCTCTTAGAGGGGTGAAAATTATTATTATTTTTTTTTTTTCCCTCTCTTCTTCTCATGCAGTTCTGTTCCTGTGTCTCAGTGGTATATGCTGTGGGTGGGGTGAAAGCAGTCCAATTGCCAATCAATAATCCACAGCTGAATCACTGCTTTTACTCTGTATATAAGATTTGTCAGTCTTATTCTCTGTATCATGAGGAAGGATCTGTAATATATGTTGATCCGAAACATGTTGATGATATGAGCCTGATGTTTGGTTTTTAAGCACGTTTCCTAATAAAACACGCACTGCGAGGTGAAGCTGGACAATATTTTTTTGCTACTTCTCATCCTTGGTTCCGGTTCTGTGTCCGTGCTCCTCGGTGGTGTATGGTGAGGTGAGCTCCAACTTGGTGTTTTTACGTTTATGAAATGGTTAGCTGCATTGGAAATTCCTGTGGTTAGTGGATTAGAGATGTAATTAAGGTGTTCACGTAATCTATCTTTGAATTTTCTGCACGTGCAACCCACATATATTAAATCACATGACGTGCATGTGATGATATATATAACTCCTGCTGTGTTACAGGTAGATACAGCAAACAGTGGCACTGGCTCCCACTTATTCCCAATAGATCTACGCGTTTCGAACAGTAGTGTTCTTAGTCATATCTCAATATTTTTGTCTCAATAGTAATTCTTTTTTCTCTTTTTTATTATAGATCACTTGTATTCAGCACCAGGAGGGTTGGAGCATGTGGATGAAGTGGACGCAGCATCCCATCTGGGAGGGGGTCATTCCAATACGCAATATGCAATTTTATCATTTACTTTTTATTTTTGTGTGTTTTTTAATTCGGTACTGCCTGGCCTAGCGAACTCCTTGGGACCTGTATATTTTACTATAATAGCCTTGATGGTGTAACTTATTTGTATATCAGTTCGCTTTATCAACTATGGGTCTGTCCTGTGGCATCTGTGTACCTGCAGGAGTAGAATCCCCCTGAGTATGACTGCGGCTTGACATCCTGGACAATACCCCACTTTAAACCGCGGTTTTCCGTGGCTGTTGTGGGAGGTTGCCTGGAAATAGTATGTGGGCACCCTGTCCTTTAAGGTTGTCCCTACTTGTCAAATGTCGCAATACTCAAATTCTGTAGTAGGTCTGATGTTTTTTCACAGGATTATATGACTCATGGGCACTTTTTCCAGTACTCAAGATGGCGCTTTTGATACCAGATCTCTACTGGGCATGCGCCGGAAAATACACCAGGGCTGAATGAAGCGGCGCCTGGATGACATTTGAGTGCCGGCTAGTCCTGATGACGTCCTCCTGCCGCCGCTGGTCCTGGATAGATGTAGCGCCACGCTTGCGCAGTACAGTGCACACAACGCCGAACAGCCGCATGGAGGTATGTCTGCGTGGTCGCCTCTATGTTCCTCCCCCTGTATATCACATGTTCAATGTATGCATTTACTGATCAACTTTTGTACCTGATCGATTATTTTGCCACTTTGATCCACACAATATATGCGAATATGTGGCATGTATGATCATGTCCCTATTTTCTCATTGATTTCACATTGTATTTTTATTGTTATCTCTTTGTTTATTTTTCTTGTGTTATTGACATATCTTTGTAACAAAACCCACTGGGTGGGTGTAGTCACATGATCTGCACTTTGATTGAGTCACATATATAATTGCCTTCATTTGTATTGTATCTCTGCTTGAGAAAGGCTCATTTTTGGAGCCGAAACGTTGCACCGCATGGGTGAATAAAAGGTATTTTTTGCTTTCATCTTACTGGAGTGCTGTCCATTTTCTGGATCCATTCTATATATATATATATATATATATATATATATATATATATATATATTTAGTAATTGCACATTTATTTTGTGCCATACATTTTTCACAATTACAAAAAAATATATAATATATAAATTTAATCTCTATTTCTGAAATGTTTCTGCAAGGATTTTATCTCCCAACCTTGTACATTAGAGGCAAGTACCTTATCCACTCAGCTATAAAGCTGAAATCTAAACTATGTCAGAAAAACCTCATAGTAGTTTCTGATGTAGTGAGTATTCCTATTCAGCAGAAGACTTATTTTATATTTCTGTGCAGGTGTAGTGGTAACATCCTTGGCTCTAATGTACAAGGTTGGGAATTCAAATCCAGGCAGAAACTTTTCAGAAATAGATTCTAAAATACATTTAAATTCACTGAATCAAGCATCACGCTCGAGCACACGCGTTGTTCGGCCGAGCATGCTCTCCTAACACTACTGACCATCTAAAACATTAGGGGTGAGGGCCTGCTGCTGATCAGACCATCTAAAACATTAGGGGTCAGGGTCTGATGCTTATTTGACCATCTAAAACATTAGGGGCGAGGGCAGCCTAATAAGCATTTTTATATGATAGAGGAGGACGAGAAAAGGAAGATTGAACCATACACCCTTTTTAGTGATGGAAGGGGTGCATGGGAATACAGTGTATTCAATACACCATAACAGCCACATTTAAAGTGCCTTTATGTTCAGCCGCTTTCCTCTGGTGGAATAGAGAAGTCAGGGCAATCCAGGCCTTGTTCATTTGATAAGAGTCAACCTGTCAGCTTTAGTATAAAATTAAAAAATGAATGATTTCCAGCTCACCATATAGTCAAGATGCACAGAACAAGACCGGACTGTTCTTAAGGTTAAGATGAAACAAGAAAGGAGTTCCAGCATCTGGTAATCTGAAAGGTTGCTCTATCTTTATTTCAGTTTCAAATGAAAATTACATCCAGTGAATACCTCCACCCACCACCGTAGCAGGTTAACATGTTTCAAACTTTCACTAGTTCTTACTCATAACCTAGTGAGGTGTCCGTCCCCAGGAGTATAAAAAGGCCCCACCCTCTTATTAGCAGGGTGGCTGAGGGGATCACAGCCCCTGCTATGGATAGGCAGCTCACCGAATACACCTATCAGAAAAAATCACCATACATTGTCAGAAATTACCTTAAATAAATATAAAAACCTCTTGTCTAGGATCCATAAATATTACATATATCCGTATAAACAAAAACTCTTTGGCAAGAGACAGATTGGTAAAAGCAAGGGAAAAGGGGGAAGGAGGAAACCCGTACCTGTCAGCATTTTCAGTTGACAGGCGGATGCGCCTATCAGTTATTATGCCCCCAGTAGCACTAAATACCTGCTCTAACAAAACGGCAGGTCAGGCCAGCACCTCCAAGGAGCAGAGTGCCAGTTCATGCCACGTTTCCAGCTTCGACACCCAATAGTTGTAAGGCATAGAGGGATCACTGAGGACGCTGACACAGTCTGCTACGTACTCCTTCACCATCTTCCAAAACTTTTCTCTACTTGTGACACTTGGCCGTGCATCAGGGTGAGGGTGCTGACGGGGTGTCATGAAACTGTCCCAGGCCTTGGAGAGTGTTGCCCTGCCTCTGTTGGAACTGCTGTGTGTTCCCCTTGTCTCCCCTCCTCAGTTGCCCAAGGAACTACATACTCTGCCACCAGCGTTGTCAACTGGAAATTTTTGGAGCAATTTTTCCACAAGGACCTTCTGGTATTGCACCATTTTGCGTATAGAGCGAGGGTCACAGGAAAGGCAGCATAAAGTCAGCCATGTGTGCCAGAGTTTCAACAGACAAGACTTTGCTGTCCTCATCAGGAGAATGACTCTCAAACTCCTCATCCTCTTCCTCCTCTTCGGCCCATCCAAGTTGAACAAATAGAATAAACCTGCTAGAGCTACCTCCTAGACAACATCATCATTAGTGATGGATGAACATAGGCCAGGACAGTTCGCGAACGCGATCAAATGTTCAGGAACCGCAAGTTCGCGGTGGGCCCCATTCACTTTAACCCCTTAAGGACTCAGCCCTATTTCACCTTAAGGACTTGGCCATTTTTTGCAAATCTGACCAGTGTCACTTTAAGTGCTGATAACTTTAAAACGCTTTGACTTATCCAGGCCGTTCTGAGATTGTTTTTTCGTCACATATTGTACTTCATGACACTGCTAAAATTGGGTCAAAAAAGTAAATTTTTTTGCATAAAAAAATACCATATTTACCAAAAATTTTGAAAAATTTGCAAAATTTCAAAGTTTCAGTTTCTCTACTTCTGTAATACATAGTAATACCCCCAAAAATTTTGATGACTTTACATTCCCCATATGTCTACTTCATGTTTGTAGCATTTTGGGATTGATATTTTATTTTTTGGGGATGTTATAAGGCTTAGAAGTTTAGAAGCAAATCTTGAAATTTTTCAGAAATTTACAAAAAACAAATTTTTAGGGACCACTACAGGTCTGAAGTCACTTTGCGAGGCATACATAATAGAAACCGCCCAAAAATGACCCCATTCTATAAACTACACCCCTCAAGGTATTCAAAACTGATTTTACAAGCTTCGTTAACCCTTTAGGTATTGCACAAGAGTTATTGGCAAATGGGGATGAAATTTGAGAATTTCATTTTTTTGCCTAATTTTCCATTTTAACCCATTTTTTCCACTAACAAAGCAAGGGTTAACAGCTAAACAAGACTGTATCTTTATTGCCCTGACTCTGCCGTTTACAGAAACACCCCATATGTGGCCGTAAACTACTGTACGGGCACACAGTAGGGCGTAGAGGGAAAGGTGCGCCGTTTGGTTTTTGGAGGGCTGATTTTGCTGGGCTGTTTTTTTGACACCATGTCCCATTTGAAGCCCCCTGATGCACCCCTAGAGTAGAAACTCCATAAAAGTGATCCCATCTAAGAAACTACACCCCTCAAGGTATTCAAAACTGATTTTACAAACTTTGTTAACCCTTTAGGTGTTGCACAAGAGTTATTGGCAAATGGGGATGAAATTTGAGAATTTCATTTTTTTGCCTAATTTTCCATTTTAACCCATTTTTTCCACTAACAAAGCAAGGGTTAACAGCCAAACAAGACTGTATCTTTATTGCCCTGACTCTGCCGTTTACAGAAACACCCCATATGTGGCCGTAAACTACTGTACGGCCACACAGCGGGGCGTAGAGTGAAAGGTGCGCCGTTTGGTTTTTGGAAGCCAGATTTTGCTGGACTGTTTTTTTGACACCATGTCCCATTTGAAGCCCCCCCTGATGCACCCCTAGAGTAGAAACTCCATAAAAGTGACCCCATCTAAGAAACTACACCCCTCAAGGTATTCAAAACTGATTTTACAAACTTTGTTAACCCTTTAGGTGTTGCACAAGATTTAATGGAAAATAGAGATACAATTTCAAAATTTCACTTTTTTGGCAGATTTTCCATTTTAATATTTTTTTTCCAGTAACAAAGCAAGGGTTAACAGCCAAACAAAACTCATTATTTATGGCCCTGATTCTGTAGTTTACAGAAACACCTAATATGTGTTCGTAAACCGCTGTACGGGCACACGGCAGGGCGCAGAAGGAAAGGAATGCCATACGGTTTTTGGAAGGCAGGTTTTGCTGGACTGGTTTTTTTGATACCATGTCCCATTTGAAGCCCCCCTGATGCACCCCTAGAGTAGAAACTCCAAAAAAGTGACCCCATTTTAGAAAGTACGGAATAAGGTGGCAGCTTTGTTGGTACTAGTTTAGGGTACATATGATTTTTGGTTGCTCTATATTACACTTTTTGTGCGGCAAGGTAACAAGAAATAGCTTTTTTGGCACTTTTTTTTTTTTTTTGTTATTTACAACATTCATCTGACAGGTTAGATCATGTGGTAATTTCATAGAGCAGGTTGTCACGGACGCGGCGATACCAAATATGTATACAATTTTTTTTATTTATATAAGTTTTATACAATAACTTCCTTTTTAAAACCAAAAAAAGTTTTAGTGTCTCCATAGTCTAAGAGCCATAGTTTTTTCAGTTTTTGGGAGATTATCTTGAGTAGGGTCTCATTTTTTGCGGGATGAGATGACGGTTTAATTGGCACTATTTTGGGGTGCATATGACTTTTTGATCGCTTGTTATTACACTTTTTGTGACGTAAGATGACAAAAAATGGCTTTTTTTACACCGTTTTTATTTTTTATTTTTTACGGTGGTCACCTGAGGGGTTAGATCATGTGATATTCTTATAGAGCCGGTTGATACGGACGCGGCGATACCTAATATGTATACTTTATTTTTATTTATGTAAGTTTTACACAATGATTTCATTTTTGAAACAAAAAAAATCATGTTTTAGTGTTTCTTTAGTCTGAGAGCCATAGTTTTTTCAGTTTTTGGGCGATTATCTTGGGTAGGGTATGATTTTTGCGGGATGAGATGACGGTTTGATTGGTACTATTTTGGCGTACATATGACTTTTTTGATCACTTTTATTACCTTTTTTGGGAAGTAAGGTGGGCAAAATTTTAATTTTCTCATAGTTTTTATTTTTTTATTTTTATGGCGTTCACCGTGCGGGGAAAGTAACATGACCGTTTTATAGATCAGGTCGTTACGGACGCGGCGATACCTAATATGTGTAGTGTATTTAATTTTTTTAATTTTTATTCAGTGATGAATGTTTTTTTTTTAACTTTTTTCACTTTTTTTCACTTTTTTTTTGACCTAGACCCACTTGGTTCTGGAAGATCCAGTGGGTCTGATGTCTGTATAATACAGTACAGAACAATATATATTGTTCTGTACTGTATTTTACTTACACTGAACAGATCTATGCTTTTAGCACAGATCTGTTCAGCACCATGGACAGCAGGACGCCTGAGCAGGCGTCCTGTTGCCATGGGAACCCTCCCCGTCTGCTCAGAACTTCGCAGACGGGGAAGGGTAAGCACAGGGCTGAGGGGGGCTGTCGGGGGGCTCTCTCCCTCTCCATCGGGGGGCTGCAAAGGCACAGCAGCCCCCCGATGGAGAGGGAGGGAGCTCCCTGACCGACGACAGTTAACTTTTTCCATACAGCGGTCCGTACGGACCGCGGTATGGAAAGGGTTAAACGGCTGACATCTGCACAGATGTCAGCCGTTTATACCAGGGTGCCAGCAATGTGCTGGCACCCTGGAATAACCACTAGACACCAACGATCATTCATGGGGAGGCGGGCGGGGGATCGCGATCCCGCCTGCCGCACCGCCCGCCTCCCGCAACGCCCCCACCGCATGCGACACCCCCCCCGCACCACCCGCCGGCATAAAATCGTGCAGGGGTGCAGGGGGGGGTGAAAAATATAGATTATAGGCACTCAAAAGTTTCTGATCCCCGCGGTCAGGGACCGCGGGCATCAGAAACTGCAAAAAGCGCAGCAAACCGCAGGTCTGAATTGACCTGCGGTTTGCTGCGATCGCCGACACGGGGGGGTCACATGACCCCCCCTGGCGTTGTCACAGGATGCCGGCTGAAGGATTTCAGCCGAAATCCCGTTCCGTTTAACCCCTCGGGCGCCGGAATACTGATTTCAAGTTAGGACGTACCGGTACGCCCTGAGTCCTTAAGGACTCGGGAAATAGGGCGTACCGATACGCCCTGCGTCCTTAAGGGGTTAATGGCAGGCGAACCTGAAAAACCTTCAGCTCATATTTGCAGCCACCAAATACTTAGTCAGAGTGTACAAATAGTCCCACAATATATATAGTGAAATCCTAGAGGAGGATCAAAATTCCAACAAATAATATGTATCTTAATCAGGAGAAATTTTTATGCGTCTTAAAGGGAAATTCTCTGAAATGTGCCCTGTTGGAGCCTAGAAGAATTAAATTTTAGGCTACGGGAGTACGGGCCTTAAAAATTAGGCATTCACTTGACATAAAAGAAATTCTGATTATTTGGCTCGAGGTACATTATGTGGTCAATGGATAAATTTTACTGTAGGCCACTGGACTACAGGCCCCAAACATTAGGCATTCACCAGACAGAAAAGATCAACTGATTATGTGGCCGGAGGTACAGTATATTAAACGGTTAATGGATATCAATTTTACTGCAGGCCAGTACAAATAAAGGTCAAATACATATGTTTAAAAGAACTAAAAATATAAAATTGGATTAAAAACATGGCTAACGAAAAAAAAAAAAAAACGATAATAGTTGAAATTCGATAACATGCGGTCGTCACTGGTGTTGAATTCCTTTGAGGCCGCAACAATTATTCATTCACCGTACAGAAAGGAATAAGTATGTGGCTGGCGGTAGATTACAAGGTCATTGGTTATCAATTTTCCAGCAGGTCAGTGTACTACAGGCCCCAAAATGTATGCATTCAGTGTTCATAAAAGAACAAGTATGTATGTGGCTGGAGGTAGATTACACGGTACTTGGATATCAGTTTCCCAGTAGGCCAGTGTACTACAGGCCCCAAAAATCATGCATTCAGCGTACATAAAAAAACAAATAAGTATGTGGCTGGAGGTAGATTACATGGTCATTAAATATAAATTTTACAGCAGGCCAGTGTACTACAGGCCCCAAAAATGATGCATTCAGCGTAGATAAAAGAACAAGTAAGTATATGGCTGGAGGTCTATTAGACGGTCATTGGATATTAATTTTACTGAAGGCCAGTACAAATAGATGTAGTTGAAACATGTGGTTTTCACAGGTGTTGAATTCCTCCGAGGCCCAAAATATTAGGCATTCAACTGACAGAAATGGCCTTTTATGCCGCTGTATTTACCTAAGACAGGGACCAATATTTGTTCTGGGTGGTGGCGGATATTTGTGGGCTGGCATGAGGAAATTCAATAAATGTGGTTGTCACAGCCAGGTGTTGAATTCCTCAGAGATCCATGCCTCATTAATTTTTAGAAATGTGAGGTAGTGCACACTGTTGTGAGCTAGGCGAGTGCGCTTATTGGTCACAATGCTGAACGTCCTTTCGGACAGGACACAGTACGAGGGGCAAGCCAATAGTTCCATGGCAAATTGTGCCCGCTCTGGCCACAGGTCAAGCCTGCACACCCAGTAGTCCAGGGATTCCTCGCTTCTTGGAGCGTCCACATCTGCCGTTAACCCAATGTAGTAGTACACCTGTCGGTCTAGGCGGTCCCTGAGGCTTGATCCGGAGGCCGGTTGTCGATGGGTCGGCTACAAGAATGATCTCATATCTGAAGTGACCAACACATCTTCAAACCGCCCTCTTCTTGCATGCGCTGTTGGATTGGTACCGGCAACCGTTTCTCTATAAGTGGAAATTCCTCTGCCAGCACCCGCAAAAGCAGAATGCAGCATTTCTCGAAGAAAGGCCTGAAAGTGCTGCATTCTGACAGCCCTTTGTGATGCTGGTAACATGTCCACCATTTTGTTTTTGTACCGGGGGTCTAAGTACGTTACCACCCAGTACTGGTCCTTGCCCTTTATAGTTTTTATATGGGGGTCCCTCTTCAAACACTGGAGCATGAAGGCTCCTGCTCATCGTCCAGGATAATGTCATCCTCGGACTCCTCCCCCCAGCCATGGACAACACCAGGGATCCCAGAAAAGTTTAAAGCGTGCTCTTCTTGCTCCTCCTCCTGCTCCGCCCCGGCACATCCTCCTCTGACTCCTCTTCAGACTCCTGTTGACTTGTCTCAAATGGAATTGCCTGCCCCCCCGGGAATTCATCCAGCATTGCGACTTCCTCATCTTCCTGCTTCTCGACGGCTTGATCAATGACATGAGGCAATGTACGCTCCAGAAAGAAGGTGTAAGGTGCGATGTCACTGATGGCACCTGGCTGCGACTGACCAGTTTAGTGATCTCATCAAATCTCCGCAGAAGTTTGCATGCGTCGCGCATGAGCAGCCACTGGCGCGGTGGAAAAAAAAGTTCCCCAGAACCTGTCCTGCCGCAGAGTTCGTACAGATAGTCGTTAACTGCACATTTCTGCTGGAGCAGCCTATCAAATATATACAAGGTGGAGTTCAAGCGCGTCGGGCAGTCACAAATCAGGCATCTGACGGGCAGGTGGTGTCGCTGCTGAACGTCAGCAAAGCGAGCCATGGCCGTGTAAGATCTTCTAAAATGGCCAGAGATTTTCCTGGCCTGCCGCAAGATGTTCTGGACCCCAGGGTATTTGGCAACAAATCGCTGCACGACGAAGTTCCGGACGTCGTGTGCAACCCACGGAACATGTGTCATTTTCCCCTTTTGCAGCGCGCTCAGCAGATTGGCACCATTGTCGCACACCACTTTACCAACTGTCAAATTGAGCGGGGTTAGCCACTGATTGGCCTGTTACCGCAAAGCTGAAAGAAGTGCAGGACCAGTGTGGCTCTTGGCTTCCAGGCACAACAGCCGCAGCACAGCATGGCAAAATCTCACCTGCCATGTCGAATAGGTTCTGGGGAGCTTGGGGAGCGCAGAGGAAGAGGCCTTTAGCAGTGGAAAAGGAGGAGTCAGCCAAGGAGGAGACAAAGGATGGAGTAGGAGGAGGAGAAGAAGAGGCAGGCCTGCGTGCAATCTGTGGTGGTAACACCAAATCCACACGGGTGCCGCGGGTTGCATGCTTGACAGCCGTCAGAAGGTTCACCCAGTGGGCAGTAAAAGTTATGTACCTTCCCTGCCATGTTTGCTAGACCTTGTGTCTGTGGTCAGATGTATCTTGGCACTGACACTGTATGCCAGAGATACATTTACTTGCCACTGAACGTAGC
Source organism: Bufo bufo (assembly GCF_905171765.1). Classification (NCBI taxonomy): domain Eukaryota; kingdom Metazoa; phylum Chordata; class Amphibia; order Anura; family Bufonidae; genus Bufo; species Bufo bufo. The sequence continues at coordinate 388,109,278 of NC_053392.1, read as the reverse complement.
CATATAACTCAGGGATGCCCTTCTGGGAGAAATATTCTTCCATTGCGGTGTGCAAATGCCCACAAATTTTATAAAGGCCTCCGAGTCCACCAGTTTATATGGCAGTAGTTGGAGAGCTAGCAGTTCTGACAAGCCAAGGTTCAGGCACTGGGCAAGAGGGTTATCCGGTGTCATCATATTTTTTCGCTCGAACATTTGGTCCACGGAAGCCTGCCTTTTGCCAGATAAACGGCACAGTGGAAGGTGGAGTGGAGGACAAATGGGAGGAGAGAGAAGGAGAAGAGGCAGGATGTGGAGCACCAGGAGTGTGTCTTTGTGGGTTCTGAGGGTGTTGCTCCCACTGTGCTCGGTTATAGAAGGCAAGGTGCCTTCTTAAGGCGGTCATCCCTAGGTGAGTGTTGGGCTTATACGTTGACAGCACCAGCTGCAGATGGCAACACTATTGTCAGCAGCGGACGCATTAAAAAAAAGCTCACACTGCGAAGCCATGTGCCGGCGTCCTTGGAGCACCAGATGTGACCGTTCATAGTGGATGGCTCGTTCCAGATACATTAGCAGTCTGCTTTTTGCCTCCTGTGCACTGTAAGTTCTGCCGGCTTCTCATCATTCTCCTCCCTACCTGCTGCTCTGTCTCTCCCTCTGAACTCCCCTCCCCTTCCTCTCTTGTGGGCACCCACGTGACGTCCATAGACAGGTCATCATAGTCCCCTTCACCACCACTGACATTAGAGATCTCGGAGTAGGCAGCAACACCGGGGACCACCCTCCTTGGTCTGATCTGGGTACTGTTGTCAGACTGCTGGGTGGCGACTGTTGATACCGCCTCTTCCTGATCCGATGCCAAGAATGGCTGTGCATCGGTAAGGTCTTGTAATAGATGGGAAAATAATTCCTTTTACTCGAGTGGAGGGGATATGGTGTGAAGAGGGTGCAGATAGAGAGGATGAGGAGGGTGCAGAAGTGGAAGGCTGAGTGAGCCACTCAACCAAGTCTGGTGCATCCTTTGACGTAATCGCACGCACCTTCAACTTCCCACATAAGCTCCGGCCTGGTGCACCTGCCCGACCCCTACCACACATGTGGAATGGCCTGCCTCTTCCTCTGCCTGTCATTTTCAAAATTATCCTGCGACAAAAGTCCCTATAGAAGAGCAGTATTTGTGGAAGAAGGTATAAAACACCCCTGCTTCAATCATTTTTTTAAGGGGCAACTGGTATATCACGCCAGTAGAAATTATTTGTTCCAATGGCGTTTGTCACTCTCTGTAGCTGCAGTAACGCAGCAAAACCGCAAACAAGTGCTGCACTACCCAAATGCACTATATAGAAAGTATATAATTGGTATATCACACCACTGCTTCATTCCGGTTTTTTTCGGTGTCAACTGGTATAGTACACAAGTAGAATTTATTTGTTCCAATAGTGTTTGTCACTCTGTGTAGCTGAGGTAACACAGCAAAACCGCAAACAAATGCTGCACTACCTAAATGCACTATATAGAAAGTACATAATTTGTATATAACACCCCTCCTTCAATCAGTTTTTTTAGGGGGCAACTAGTATATCACACCAGTAGAAATTATTTGTTCCCTTGGTGTTTGTTATTAAGCAAACGCAGCAAAATCACAAACAAATGCTGCACTACCTAAATGCACTATATAGAAAGTATATTATTGGTATATAGCACCCCTGCTTTAATCAGTTTGTTAGTGGGGCAACTGGTATATCACACCAGTAGAAATTATTTGTTCCAATGGTGGTTGTCACTATCTGTAGCTACAGAAACGCAGCAAAAACCGCAAACAAATGCTGCACTACCTAATTGCACTATATAGAAAGTATAATATTGGTATATAACACCCCTGCTTTAATCAGTTTTTTGGGGGGAAAATGGTATATCACACCAGTAGAAATATTTTGTTACAATAGCGTTTGTCACTCTATGTAGCTGAGATAACGCAGCAAAACTGCAAACAAATGCTGCACTACCTAAATGCACAATATAGAAAGTATATAATTGGTATATATCACCCCTGCTTCAATTAGTTTTTTTGGGGGGCAACTGGTAAATCACACCAGTAGAAATTATTGGTTCCAATGGCGTTTGTCACAGTGTGTAGCTCAGGTAACGCAGCAAAACCGCAAACAAATGCTACACTACCTAATTGCGCTATATAGAAAGTATATAATTGGAATAGAACACCCCTGCTTCAATCAATATTTTTGGGAGGCAACTGGCATATCACTCCAGTTTCAATCAGTTGTTCCAATAGCGTTTGTCCCTCTGAATAGCAGTGGTATCTCAGCAGAAACGCACACAAATGCTGCACAATACAAACTATATAGAAAGTATATTTTAGGTATATCACACCCCTACCTCAATCAGTTTTTCGTGGGGCAACTGGTATATCTCATTAGTTGCAATTAGTTAATCCAATAGCGTTTGTCCCTCTGTATAGCTGCGGTATCTCAGCAGAACCGCACACAAATGCTGCACAATACAAATGCACTATGTATAAAGTATATTATAAGTATATCACACCCCTGCCTCAATCATTTTTTTGGGGGGCAAATGCTATATCACACCAGTAGAAATTATTTATTCCAATAGTGTTTGTCACTCTGTGTAGCTTAGGTAACGCAGCAAAACCACAAACAAATGCTGCACTAAACAAATGCACTATATAGAAAGTATATATTTGGTATATTGTACCCCTGCTTCAATCAGTTTTTTTGGGGGGCAACTGGTATATCACACCAGTAGAAATTATTTGTTACAATAGCGTTTGTCACTCTATGTAGATGAGATAACACAGCAAAACTGCAAAAAAAGCTGCACTACCTAAATGCACTATATATGAAGTATATTATTGGTATAGAACACCCCTGCCTCAATCAGTTTTTTTGGGGGACAACTGGTATATCACACCAGTAGAAATTATTTGCTCCAATGGCGTTTGTCACTTAGCAAACGCAGCAAAATCGGAAACAAATGCTGCACTACCTAAATGCACTATATAGAAAGTATATAATTGGTATATAACACCCCTGCGTCATTCATTTTTTTTTGGGGGGGGGGCTACTGGTATATCACTGCAGTAGAAACTATTTGTTCCAGTGGCGTTTGTCACTATCTGTAGCTACGGTAATGCAGCAAAACCGCAAACAAATGCTGCACTACCCAAATGCACTATATAGAAATTATATAATTGGTATCTCACACCCTTGCTTCAATCAGTTTTTTGGGGAGGCAGCTGGTATATCACACAAGTAGAAATGATTTGTTCCAATAGCGTTTGTCACTCTGTGTAGCTGAGGTAATGCAGCAAAACCGCAAACAAATGCTGCACTACCCAAATGCACTATATAGAAAGTATATTATTGGTATATAACACCCCTGCTTAAAACTGTTTTTTGGGGGGCAACTGGTATTGTAACGGATCCCCTTCCATTAATGGACGCTTCCTAGCTTGCGCCGAGGACCACAAGCACCGCACTGGACACCACAGCCACCGCAGACTCCACAACCGCCGTAGCTTAACTGGAGCCGCGCCGTCTTCCTTCCACCCTGAATGAACCTCCAGCATTCAGGACCGTGTGGGAAAGATCTCTCCTCCAGGGAATATGCAGAGCATAGCAATCCCCAGCGTGATACAGCAATTCCCTCCAATAACGAGACGAGGCTGCGTTTTGAAGGGTTAGAAAAACAGGAACTGAACTGAACCGAACCCTTTATTGAGGGCTACCCGCCCGTATTTATGCAGGTCCCCACAATGCATCATGGTTTACTCCTCTCTGCCCTGGAGACACCCGAAGAGCAATTCAATTATCTCCCAGGACAAAGGGAAATCACCAATACACATGTGAGAACAACAGGAGAGGAGTCACCACCCAAATACACAAAATCCTCCCTTCTGTCTGGGATATAATTATGGATTAACATAACTATCACAGACAGTAAAAATACAGTTTTTTAAACATACACTGTAACTTTAAAACCATACATTCCATCCCCATAAAAATTACATATTTAAACTCAGCTTACATCAAACATAAACACTTCCAAAAATCACACAAATCCCTCCAGTGGATCAAAGGTTTAGTGGAAGTTCTTTATGACCGACCGCAAGCACAATTTCCTTCCCAAAACAGTTCCATAGATTTGGGCTGTGCGGTCGGTCAATTTCATGCAGAAAAACTACTAAGTCCCATCTTCGAACGGGACTTAGTCTCTGGAGCTGAAAGTTCAGTATGGAAGAAGGTAATATGTCCCAGGGCCATAGTCGTAGGGCAGGAGGCTAGCCATAAGTCCTCTACAATGCCCAGTGGCAAATGGCAGTTTGTCACAGGTATATCACACCCGTAGAAATTATTTGTTCCAATGGCGTTTGTCACTCTGTGAAGCTGAGGTAACGCAGCAAAACCGCAAACAAATGCTGCACTACCCAAATGCACTATATAGAAATTATATTATTGGTATATAACACCCCTGCCTCAATCACTTTTTTGGGGGGCAACTGGTATATCACACCAGTAGAAATTATTTGTTCCAATGGCGTTTGTCACTCTGTGAAGCTGAGGTAACGCAGCAAAACCGCAAACAAATGCTGCACTACCCAAATGCACTATATGGAAAGTATATTATTGGTATATAACACCCCTGATTCAATATTTTTTTTGTGGTTGACAACTGGTATATAACACTAGTAGAAATGATTTATTCCAATGGCGTTTGTCACTCTGTGTAGCTAAGGAAACGCAGCAAAACCGCAAACAAATGCTGCACTAACCAAATGCACTATATAGAAAGTAGATTATTGGTATATAACAACCCTACTTCAATCAGTTTTTTTAGGGGGCAACTAGTATATCACACCAGTAGAAATTATTTATTCCAATGGCGTTTGTCACTCTGTAGCTGCGGTAACGCAGCAAAACAGCAAACAAATGCTGCACTACCTAAATGCACGATATAGAAAGTATATTATTGGTATATAACACCCTTGCTTCAATCATTTTTTTGGGGGGGCAACTGGTAATTTCACACCAGTAGAAAGAAATTGTTCCATTGGCGTTTGTCACTCTGTGTAGCTGCGGTAATTCAGCAAAACTGCAAACTAATTCTGCACTACCTAAATGCACTATATAGAAATTATATTATTGGTATATAACACCCCTATTTCAATCAGTTTTTTTGGGGGGCAACTAGTATATCACACCAGTAGAAATTACATATTCCATTGGTGTTTCTCACTCCGCAAACACAGCAAAATCAGTTTTTACCCAAATGCACTATATAGAAAGTATATTATTGGTATATAACACCCCTGCTTCAATAAGTTTTTTGGGGGGCAACTGGTATATTACACCAGCAGAAATTATTTGTTCCAATGGCGTTTGTCACTCTGTGCATCTGCAGTAATGCAGCACTACCTAAATGCAGTATATAGAATGTATATTATTGGTATAGAACACCCCTGCTTGAATCAGTTTTTTTGGGGGGCAACTGGTATATCACATAATGTTGAGAGAGCATGCTCGACCAAACTGCTGCGAGTTCCGCATGTGCCCGAGCTGCATACTCGAGTCTTCTCCCCGCATGTTTTACGGCTGCTATGCAGCCAATAAACGTTCAAGTAAGTATTGCCCTCACTGTAATGCCAGTAGCCAGTGATGGGCTGGCTGGAAAACGTCATCGGGTGCTATATAGCGCCTGATGACTCATGTTCAGCTCATAGCCTGGCGCTGCAATTGGCCAGCGCTGCAGCAAGGGACACGCCTCATACAAGAAATCACTCCAGTAGCGCAGACACCGGAGCCTATACCGGGCGAACGGAGCGGCGCCCAGACATACTAGTAAGTGCAGGGGGACCCCTGGGCGCCGCTCTGCCCACTGATATAGTTAGTTTTTAGTTTGTAGAGTAGTGAAAGGTCCTCTTTAAACGTGAAGCATAGCTTGATACAAGTGTCTTGCAGCAATCTACGGGTATCTTCGCCCATTCTTCATGGGCAAAAGCCTCCAGGTCAGTCACATTCTTAAGCTTGCGCACTGCAACTGCTTTCTTTAAGTCCCACCAGAGGTTCTCAATCGGATTTAAGTCTGGTGACTGCGATGGCCACTTCAAAATGTTCCAGCCTTTAATCTGCAACCATGCTCTAGTGGACTTGGAGGTATGCTTGGGATCATTGTCCTGTTGAAAGGTCCAACGTCTCCCAAGCCTCAGGTTTGTGACAGACTGCATCACATTTTCATCCAATACCTCCTGGTACTGAAGAGAATTCATGGTACCTTGCACACGCTGAAGCTTCCCTGTACGTGTAGAAGCAAAACAGCCCCAAAGCATGATTGACCCCCCCCCCGCCATGCTTCACAGTAGGCAAGGTGTTCTTTTCTTCATAGGCCTTGTTCTTCCTCCTCCAAACATAGCGTTGATCCATGGGCCCAAACAGTTCTAATTTTGTTTCATCAGTCCACAGAACACTATCCCAAAACTTTTGTGGTTTGTCCACATTACTTTTGGCATACTGCAGTCGACTCTTCTTATTCTTTGGAGACAGCAAGGGGGTGCACCTGGGAGTTCTGGCATGGAGGCCTTCATTACGCAGTGTGCACCTTATTGTCTGAGCTGAAACTTCAGTACCCACATCTGACAAATCTTTTTTCAGTTCCTCAGCAGTCACACGGGGACTTTTCTCCACTTTGCGCTTCAGGTACAGTAGGTGAACCCGATTTTGTGTCAATCTCGCTCTCTTTCTCGGCGAGATTGAGCACCTACGAGCCCCATCGCGGGAGCCAGCGCCGAGCTGGCTTGCCGCGATGGAGACAGAGCCGTCATAGAAGCGACGGGAGATCCGACTTGGATTCCCGCCAATTCTACACGTGTGCGGCGTTTGTTATGAATCCTGAGGGGGAAGTCCCCGCCGGATTTTAAATAAAAATCCGGCATGGGTCCCCACCTCAGGAGCATACCGGGCCCTTAGGTCTGTTATGGGTTGTAAGGAGAGCCCCCCCTACGCCGAAAAAAACGGCGTAGGGGGTCCCCCTACAATCCATACCAGACCCGTATCCAAAGCACGCTACCCGGCCAGCCAGGAAGGGAGTGGGGACGAGCGAGCGCCCCCCCCCCCCCTCCTGAGCCGTACCAGGCTGCATGCCCTCAACATGGGGGGGTTGGGAGCTCTGGGGCAGGGGGCGCACTGCGGCCCCCCCACCTCAGAGCACCCTGTCCCCATGTTGATGAGGACAGGGCCCCTTCCCGACAACCCTGGCCGTTGGTTGTCGGGGTATGCGGGCGGGAGGCTTATCGGAATCTGGGAGCCCCCTTTAATAAGGGGGCCCCCAGATACCGGCCCCCCACCCTAAGTGAATGAGTATGGGGTACATCGTACCCCTACCCATTCACCTGCAAGAAAAGTGGTAAAAACACAAATAAACCACACAGTGTATTAAAATATTTTATTTTTCTGCTCCGGAGGCCGCCCCCTGTCTTCTTTATTAGCTCTTTTACCAGGGGGGGCTCTTCTTCTTCCGCTATCCCGACGGGTCTTCTCCGCTATCCGGGGGGTCTTCTCAACTCTCCGGGGTTCTCCTTCTGTCTTCGCCGCTCTCCGTTGTTGACTCGGCGCACCCCGGTTCTTCGTCTCGCGAGATCTCGGATTTTAAATAAAAATTTAGCGAGACGAAGAACCGGGGTTCGCCTTCTGTCTTCGCCGCTCTCCGTTGTTGACTCGGCGCAACAACGGAGAGCGGCGAAGACAGAAGGAGAACCCCGGAGAGTTGAGAAGACCCCCCGGATAGCGGAGAAGACCCGTCGGGATAGCGGAAGAAGAAGAGTTCCCCCTGGTAAAAGAGCTAATAAAGAAGACAGGGGGCGGCCTCCGGAGCAGAAAAATAAAATATTTTAATACACTGTGTGGTTTATTTGTGTTTTTACCACTTTTCTTGCAGGTGAATGGGTAGGGGTACGATGTACCCCATACTCATTCACTTAGGGTGGGGGGCCGGTATCTGGGGGCCCCCTTATTAAAGGGGGCTCCCAGATTCCGATAAGCCTCCCGCCCGCATACCCCGACAACCAACGGCCAGGGTTGTCGGGAAGGGGCCCTGTCCTCATCAACATGGGGACAGGGTGCTCTGAGGTGGGGGGGCCGCAGTGCGCCCCCTGCCCCAGAGCACCCAACCCCCCCATGTTGAGGGCATGCAGCCTGGTACGGCTCAGGAGGGGGGGGGGGGGGGGGGCGCTCGCTCGTCCCCACTCCCTTCCTGGCTGGCCGGGTAGCGTGCTTTGGATACGGGTCTGGTATGGATTGTAGGGGGACCCCCTACGCCGTTTTTTTCGGCGTAGGGGGGGCTCTCCTTACAACCCATAACAGACCTAAGGGCCCGGTATGCTCCTGAGGTGGGGACCCATGCCGGATTTTTATTTAAAATCCGGCGGGGACTTCCCCCTCAGGATTCATAACAAACGCCGCACACGTGTAGAATTGGCGGGAATCCAAGTCGGATCTCCCGTCGCTTCTATGACGCGCTTGCTGGGATGTGCTGTCACTATTCCAGTGAGTGCGAGATCTCACAAACACCTACTGTAGCACACAGCAGTCGAAGTCAGCATCTTCTTTCTGCCACAACCAGGTAGCGTTTCAACAGTGCCCTTTGCCTTGAATTTGCGAATGATGCTTCCTATGGTGTCTCTTGGTATGTTTAACATCTTTGCAATCTTCTTATAGCCATTGCCCTTCCTGTGAAAATAAATCACCTCTTCTCTGGTCTTCCTGGACCATTCTCTTGACTTCACCATGTTTGTAAACACACCAGTAAATGTCTAGAAGGAGCTGAGTATCACAGTCCTTTTAAATCTGCCTAATTGGTGCTTATTATGCTTGATTGCTGCTCCTTGACATCCACAGGTGTTTTCAATACCTGATCGAAAACACTTGAATGAACCTCTGTTCTTAAGAGTGGTAGTCTTTAACCGCCTCCGGACCGCCTAACGCAGGATCGCGTTCCGGAGGCGGCAGCTGCAGGCACAGTCACGCATATATGCATCATCTCGCGAGACGCGAGATTTCCTGTGAACGCGCGCACACAGGCACGCATGTTCACAGGATCGGAAGGTAAGCTAGTGGATCTCCAGCCTGCCAGCGGCGATCGTTCGCTGGCAGGCTGGAGATGCGATTTTTTTAACCCCTAACAGGTATATTAGACGCTGTTTTGATAACAGCGTCTAATATACCTGCTACCTGGTCCTCTGGTGGTCCCTTTTGCTTGGATCGACCACCAGAGGACACAGGCAGCTCAGTAATAAGTAACACCAAACACCACTACACTACACACACACCCTGTCACTTATTAACCCCTTATTAACCCCTGATCACCCCATAAAGACTCCCTGATCACCCCCCTGTCATTGATCACCCCCTTGTAAGGCTCCATTCAGACGTCCATATGTTTTTTACGGATCCACGGATACATGGATCGGATCCGCAAAACACATACGGACGTCTGAATGGAGCCTTACAGGGGGTGATCAATGACAGGGGGGGTGATCACCCCATATAGACTCCCTGATCACCCCCCTGTCATTGATCACCCCCCTGTCATTGATCACCCCCCTGTAAGGCTCCATTCAGATGTCCGTATGTTTTTTGCGGATCCACGGATACATGGATCGGATCCGCAAAACACATACAGACGTCTGAATGGAGAATTACAGGGGGGTGATCACCCCATATAGATTCCCTGATCACCCCCCTGTCATTTCATTGATCACCCTCCTGTCATTGATCACCCCCCTGTAAGGCTCCATTCAGACGTCCGTATATTTTTTACGGATCCACGGATGCACGGATCGGATCCGCAAAACACATACGGACGTCTGAATGAGCCTTACAGGGGGGGTGATCAATGGCAGGGGGGTGATCACCCCATATAGACTCCCTGATCACCCCCCTGTCATTGATCACACCCCTGTCATTGATTTCCCCCCTGTAAGGCTCTATTCAGACGTCCGTATGTTTTTTTACAGATCCACGGATACATGGATCGGATCCGCAAAACACATACGGACATCTGAATGGAGCCTTACAGGGGGGTGATCAATGACAGGGGGGTGATCACCCCATATAGACTCCCTGATCACCCCCCTGTCATTTATCACCCCCTGTAAGGCTACATTCAGACGTCCGTATGTTTTTTTACGGATCCACGTATACATGGATCGGATCCGCAAAACACATACAGACGTCTGAATGGAGCCTTACAGGGGGGTGATCACCCCATATAGACTCCCTGATCACCCCCCTGTCATTGATCACCCCCCTGTAAGGCTCCATTCAGACATTTTTTTGGCCCAAGTTAGCGGAAATTTTTTAGTTATTTATTTTTCTTACAAAGTCTCATATTCCACTAACTTGTGACAAAAAATAAAATCTCACATGAACTCACCATACCCCTCATGGAATCCAAATGCGTAAAATTTTTTAGAAATTTATATTCCAGACTTCTTCTCACGCTTTAGGGCCGCTAAAATGCCAGGGCAGTATAAATACCCCACATGTGACCCCATTTTGGAAAGAAGACACCCCAAGGTATTCCATGAGGGGCATATTGAGTCCATGAAAGATTGAAATTTTTGTCCCAAGTTAGCGGAAAGGGAGACTTTGTGAGAAAAAATAAATAAATAAAAATTTCCGCTAACTTGTGCCAAAAAAAAAAATTTCTATGAACTCGCAATGCCCCTTATTGAATACCTTGGGGTGTCTTCTTTCCAAAATGGGGTCACATGTGAAGTATTTATACTGCCCTGGCATTTTAGGGGCCCTAAAGCGTGCGAAGAAGTCTGGGATCCAAATGTCTAAAAATCCCCTCCTAAAAGGAATTTGGGCACCTTTGCGCATCTAGGCTGCAAAAAAGTGTCACACATGTGGTATCGCCGTACTCAGGAGAAGTTGGGGAATGTGTTTTGGGGTGTCATTTTACATATACCCATGCTGGGTGAGATAAATATCTTGGACAAATGCCCTCTTTGTATAAAAAAAAAAGGGAAAAGTTGTCTTTTGCCAAGATATTTCTCTCACCCAGCATGGGTATATGTAAAAATACACCTCAAAACACATTGCCCAATTTCTCCTGAGTACGGCGATACCAGATGTGTGACACTTTTTTGCAGCCTAGGTGGGCAAAGGGGCCCACATTCCAAAGAGCACCTTTCGGATTTCACAGGGCATTTTTTACAGATTTTGATTTCAAACTACTTACCACACATTAGGGCCCCTAGAATGCCAGGGCAGTATAACTACCCCACAAGTGACCCCATTTTGGAAAGAAGACACCCCAAGGTATTCCGTGAGGGGCATGGTGAGTTCCTAGAATTTTTTATTTTTTGTCACAAGTTAGCGGAAAATGATGATTTTTTCTTTATTTTTTTCTTACAAAGTCTCATATTCCACTAACTTGTGACAAAAAATAAAAACTTTCATGAACTCACTATGCCCATCATGAAATACCTTGGGGTGTCTTATTTCCAAAATGGGGTCACTTGTGGGGTAGTTATACTGCCCTGGCATTCTAGGGGCCCTAATGTGTGGTAAGTAGTTTGAAATCAAAATCTGTAAATAATGCCCTGTGAAATCCGAAAGGTGCTCTTTGGAATGTGGCTCCCTTTGCCCACCTAGGCTGCAAAAAAGTGTCACACATCTGGTATTGCCGTACTCAGGAGAAGTTGGGCAATGTGTTTTGGGGTGTCATTTTACATATACCCATTGCCCAACTTCTCCTGAGTACGGCGATACCAGATGTGTGACACTTTTTTGCAGCCTAGGTGGGCAAAGGGGCCCACATTCCGAAGAGCACCTTTAGGATTTCACAGGGCATTTTTTACAGATTTTGATTTCAAACTACTTACCACACATTAGGGCCCCTAGAATGCCAGGGCAGTATAACTACCCCACAAGTGACCCCATTTTGGAAAGAAGACACCCCAAGGTATTTCGTGATGGGCATAGTGAGTTCATGGAAGTTTTTATTTTCTGTCACAAGTTAGTGGAATATGAGACTTTGTAAGGAAAAAAAATTTATAAAAAAATCATCATTTTCCGCTAACTTGTGACAAAAAATAAAAAGTTCTATGGGCTCACTATGCCCATCAGCGAATACCTTAGGGTGTCTACTTTCCGAAATGGGGTCATTTGTGGGTTTTTTCTACTGTCTGGGCATTGTAGAACCTCAGGAAACATGACAGGTGCTCAGAAAGTCAGAGCTGCTTCAAAAAGCGGAAATTCACATTTTTGTACCACAGTTTGTAAACGCTATAACTTTTACCCAAACCATTTTTTTTTTTACCCAAACATTTTTTTTTTTAATCAAAGACATGTAGAACAATAAACTGAAAGAAAAATTTATATATGGATGTCATTTTTTTGGAAAGATTTTACATCTGAAAGTGAAAAATGTAATTTTTTTGCAAAAATGTTGTTAAATTTCGATTAATAACAAAAAAAGTAAAAATGGCAGCAGCAATGAAATACCACCAAATGAAAGCTCTATTAGTGAGAAGAAAACGAGGTAAAATTCATTTGGGTGGTAAGTTGCATGACCGAACAATAAACTGTGGAAGTAGTGTAGTGCAGAAGTGTAAAAAGTGGCCTGGTCATTAAGGGTGTTTAACTAGGGGGGCTGAAGTGGTTAAGGGGTTGAATAATTGTGTCAATGAGGAAATCACAAAAAAAACATTTAATACTGTATTACAAAAACAATTGATGTCATTTTAGTTGCATTTGGTTCTTTAAAAAGTCCTTGTAAGATTTCATTCTGAACACAATTACAAATGTACACTAAATTCCCTAAAACCCTTTACAGCATTGGGGGTTGAATAATTTTGAACACAACTGTATATTTAGAGGGTGTCTGCAGTGACTAGAGACATCTGTTCAATACCTTTTGTGTGTCAGGTCCAGAGATTGGAGAAATAAAACTGAAAAAAATACTTTATCTTTTCCATCATTATTAATAATATTTCTATAGAGGGTGTCTGCAGTGACTAGAGACCTATATATAGAGATGCCTGGAGGTGTATAAACTCCAATTTAAATGTCCCTTCTCTCCATCTACAAGCTACATCTAGGTGCACCTGTGAGGCCTAGGCCTTATCAGCCAATCTTGAGTGGGACTCGCAGACTCCTCCCTCCTCCCATTGCTAGCATGGTTACATGATGGAGGTAACTGGTGAGTTGTTTGTGAGTTGGCCTCATGCTCCTGTGATTTGCCCACTGGCTCCTGGTATTGCCCACATATGCACAGGTAGGTGAGTGTTAGGTCCCGAGCTTCTTGAGAAACCTTGGCGCGGTGCTTGGGCTCAGACATGTCCTACACCGTAGGACATGTTGGCTAATCTCTCAATTTTAAAATCAGTTTGAGGGTTTAGTAAGACCACAGAGTGCACCTGTCTTTGTTATTATTTTGTTATATTGTTATATTGATTATCACATCCACATAATTTCTATCTTGTGTAGGATGTCTATTGTGGTACTTGTGGTTCGCTGCGGTCATCCTCCACTGTATGCATTTTTGCTGGGGATCGTCATTAGAAACGGGCCACAAGTGCAGGATTTGCTCCCCTATATATATATATATGCACAACTGCATGAGGGTTTGAGCACTTCCTGCTTGTTTAATACCACGCCATTCTTCTCTGTGCCTACCATAGTGATCATGGGTAGCGGGGAATCAAGGTTCCAGGCCGGAGAAGGAGCCTGAGAAAGGGATACCACATCCAAGGGAGGTCAATGGATGTAATTAAATGTGATTGAGCAGAAGTGTGGGACAAATTATTGAAGCCGAAGCTTCCAAGTAAAGGGCTATTACCCATTCCCGACTTGGGGATGTAGTGACGATAAATAACAATACAGGACTCTTAAGTGCCCTGTTATTGGAATGATTAATAAAACATTACATGGAATGTCACTGAGGTATTTTGGATTTTGAAACGTTAGACAGGCGAGGCCCTGCCGCCGCTTTGTTGACTCTAGATAACTTCTGCCTGATTGCACGTCCCCGTGACGTCCACGATCCAATTGGATATCTTCTCTATCAACTTTTGATGTTCTTTTCTGCGCCTACCATGGTGATGACGGGAAGTGGGGAATCAGGGCTCCACGCCGGAGAGGTAGCCTGAGAAAGGGATACCACATCCAAGGAAGGTCAATGGCTGAAATGTGATTGAGCTGAAATGTGGGACAAGTTATTAAAGCGGAAGGATCGAATGAAAGGAGGGGGCACAAGTCAATAAAAGACACATTTTAGAAATTTAAGTCCCTGTCACCTATGCAGAGCAGGGGTTTTTCATTGGCAAAAATGGGTTAATGTCACACACTAATGGAACAGAAGATTTTTAAAAATTTCGGTCCCTATCATCTATGGAGAGCAGGGGTTTATTCATGGCAAAACTGTGTTCATATCACCCACCAATTGAACAGACAATTTTACAAAAATTAGGTCCCTGTCACCTATGCAGAGCAGGGGTTTATTCACAGCAAAAATTGTAAAATGTCACCCAAGAATGTAACAGAGGCTTTTGCACCCTGCTCCCTCTTTTGCTATGCTGGTGCCTCTGTGCGACCCCCGCCTCTTCCTCCGAACTAGACAGGTCACTCGCATGACCTTGATTCCATGTGGGGTCTAGTATCTCATCATCCTCCACATCATCTTCCACCCACTCTTTACCCCTGCCCTCCTTGTCGGTCTGCAGACTGCAGAAATCTGCAGCAGTTGGCACCTGTGTTTTGTCATCAGAGACGTGCTGTGGTGGTCTTCCAATGTCCTCATCCTGAAACATAAGTGGATAGGCATCAGTGCACTCAATCTCTTTCACTTCTGGTGCAGGGCTATGTGGGTGGCCCATGGAAACCCTGCCAGCAGAGTCATCAAAAAGCAAAGGAGACTGCTGCATGACTTGGGGCTCAGACTGCTTGCCTGATTTGCAAGGGGGTGAGTTGAAAGACAGATGGCCATGGGCTGTGGGTGCCAACTCTGAACTTTCAGCAGGGGACTGGGTGGGAGACAATGCGAAGGAACTGTAGGCATGGTCAGCCCCACAATCTACTATAGTCTGTACTTAAAAACCAATATATACCCCAACCAGGGAATAATTACTGAAAAGTAATTGACTGGCATAAGTCTATGGCAGACTACCACAATACAAAACCTACAAAGACTGCCAGACCACTTATAATATGTTATTACTTTATTACAAAATTACATAAATTAACAAACATGATTAAAAGAAAGTATGGTGCAGGAGAAAAGAAAAGACGACATCACTGGAGGATAAACACAGCGGATGCATGTCCATACATCAGTCCATCTGTATGATACATTGGAGGATAAAGTGCAAATGCAAACATGTCATATACAATCAAAGGACATAGAACAATTACCCATGCTGTGTCTCCTCCAGAATGGCGCCAACCCAATAAAGTAATAACATATTATAAGCGGTCTGGCAGTCTTTGTAGGTTTTGTATAGTCTGTACTTGTTCTGGCCTCACCTGATTCGTACTGTGCTAAATGCAGTGTAGGCCGCAAATGTACTTTCAAGCGCAATAGATGTGCATTTGTCACCCAACAATGTAACAGACGAATTAGTGAAATGTATTTCCTTGTCCACTAGGTAGAGCAGGAGTATATCACAGTCAAAAATTGGTGAATGTCACCCAACTATGTAACAGACAAATTAGTGGAATGTATTTCCTTGTCTACTAGGTAGAGCAGGGGTACATCACAGCCAAAAATTGGTGAATTTCACCCGACAATGTAACAGACAAATTAGCGAAACTTATTTACCTGTCTACTAGGTAGAGCAGGGGTATATAACAGCCAAAAATTGGTGAATTTCACCCGAAAATGCAACAGACAAATTAGTGCAATGTATTTCCCTGTCTACTAGGTAGAACAGGGGTATACCACACCAAATATTGGTGAATTTCACCCGACAATGTAAAAGGCAAATTTGTGAAATTTATTTTCCTGTCTACTAAGTAGAGCAGGGGTATATCACAGCCAAAAATTGGTGAATTTCACCCGACAATGTAACAGACAAATTAGTGAAATGTATTTCCCTCTCTACTAGGTAGAGCAGGGGTATATCACAGCCAAAAATTTGGGATATGTAACCCAACATTGTATCAGACAAATTAGTGAAATGTATTTCACTCTCTACTAGGTAGAGCAGGGGTATATCACAGCCAAAAACTTGGGATATGTAACCCAACATTGTATCAGACAAATTAGTGAAATGAATTAAAATAAAATATGTTAAAATTAAAAAAAATAATCTTGATCTATGAGGTGGAGGAGGATGAAGTAGCCAACACTGGTTTTTGGTTTTATTTATTTTTATTTATATTTTGTTTAAATTAGTGTATATGTGAGGGAGTCACAGTCTGGGGCCCCCAAGATGAGACATTTGATGCTCCAGTTGGATGCATCTGTGACTACATTGAATAAGCTATAGTGATATAACATGCAGTTTGTGTGACTGGCCACTAGAGGCCCTTAGTCGGACAGCCCCCTTAGAACTAATGGAGCGAGATGTTGACAATTAATATATAAAAAGAAAAGTAATCTTATAGCTGCACCTGATTGGCTTTCTTATTGAAATAGACTGTAAAAAATAGCTTCTTATTTATTTTGTGCATTTTGTTATTTTGTTGCCATGTCCTAACTTCCTGGGAAAAGCTACAGGGGCTGGAGAGAGGAAGTGGCAGGAGGACAGAGAGTCGGCAGTTGGAGAGCAACGGATTCAGACGTGTCTGCTTAGGCCTCTTTCACACTTGCGTTGTCCGGATCCGGCGTGTACTCCACTTGCCGGAATTACACGCCGGATCCGGAAAAACGCAAGTGTACTGAAAGCATTTGAAGACGGAACCGTCTTCCAAATGCGTTCAGTGTTACTATGGCACCCAGGACGCTATTAAAGTCCTGGCTGCCATAGTAGTAGTGGGGAGCGGAGGAGCAGTATACTTACAGTCCGTGCGGCTCCCGGGGCGCTCCAGAGTGACGTCAGAGCGCCCCATGCGCATGGATGACGTGATCCATGTGATCACATGATCCATGCGCTTGGGGCGCCCTGACGTCACTCTGGAGCGCCCGGGGAGCCGCACGAACGGTAAGTACACTGCTCCCCCGCTCCCCGCTACACTTTACCATGGCTGCCAGGACTTTAGCGTCTTGGCAGCCATGGTAACCACTCTGAAAAAGCTAAATGTCGGCTCCGGCAATGCGCCGAAACGACGTTTAGCTTAAGGCCGGATCCGGATCAATGCCTTTCAATGGGCATTAATTCCGGATCCGGCCTTGCGGCAAGTCTTCCGGATTTTTGGCCGGAGCAAAAAGCGCAGCATGCTGCGGTATTTTCTCCGGCCAAAAAACGTTCCGTTCCGGAACTGAAGACATCCTGATGCATCCTGAACGGATTTCTCTCCATTCAGAATGCATTAGGATAAATTGAGAGATTAGGGCCGACGACGGAACTCTATGCCGGAAGACAAGAACGCAAGTGTGAAAGAGCCCTAAATTGTTTACCTGAGGTGTCCTGTGATCAGACAGAGATTGAAGGCTTTATCCACAGCAAGCAAGGGACGATTGGTGAATATCTGCAGCCTGTTAAAGAGGATCTGTAGTCTTCATTTATAATCAGAAGCTGAGGAGACCAGAGGCCTGCCTGCCCTGATGCCAGCGGTGAATCATCATCAAGAAAACCAAGCTGCCATTCAAGCCTGCACTGGAGATCTCAGCCTGAAGCATTTTACACTCGGTTAGTGCACAGTTTTAATGGGACTTAAATCCTGAGCTCAGGTCCCTCCCTGCAATCAGGGTGAGGACAAGTTTTGGCACCGCTGCAGCAATTAAAGCTTTACTGCAACAGCAAGTGGAACCACATCCCGACTCTGGAGTTACAAATAGCCACGTGGAAGTTCAAGGGAGTCTAGCTGAGGTGGGGGAGTGGGCATTACTGGCATTTGGGGGGATAGTGTGGGATTTTTCTGTATTTGGCCTCTGTGAGCCACAGTGCCCCTCAGCCGAGATCCCAGGTACACAGACCCCAAATTTAGTGTTGATTCTTAGTGGCTTGGGTTCGCTGTGTTTGGTTAGGAGATCCTGCCATATTTAGTGGCATTTAGGCAAAATATGAATATTTAAAGGTACAGTTCCTAAATTATGGAATTCCCGGCTGGGGTCCCACTGTGGACAATCTTGGGTTGCTAACAACCCAGAGAGGTTGTATCACTACTTCAGTACACCAGAGCATACCTCACTCTGTGTGGTTCGGCTGGATCACGGTGTACATTATATTGTATATAGTTTTCTCTTCTAAAGTCAGTAAAATTATTTTGGTTCACACAGCTCACTGTCCGTGCATTCATTCTTGTGTGGTTCACTGTATCCCAACGGACTCCCTCGGGTCCACCTCTTAAAAATTGGCGTAGTCGGCAGGATACAGTGATACCCATGCAGGCGAATGCAGCGGAGGGAGCGGCTCAGCCTGCCCTACAGGCTGTGGCAGCGAGTTCAGGGGGTGGCGAGGCAGTGGCGCCCATTGCCACCCACAGGGCAGCACCCCCACAGGCCCTGATGGGACACCTCCCGACGGGTGCTCTGTTGAATCACTTAGCGAAACATGACGGGAAAAACATGTTGCTATCCGACTGGGTAGACCGGGTTAGGGGAGCCATAAAGATGTATAACCTGGCCCCTGAGATATGTTCGGAGGTTGCCATTAACACACTAGAGGGGCGGGCTAGACGGACCATTATGGTTAGGCCCCCGGAGGAGCGTGACACGTTTGATAAAATCGTGGCCTATCTCGAAAAGTTACATGGGGGGTTGGCAGAGATCACGACTCTATGTGCCCAATTCTTTAGCGGGACCCAACGGGAAGATGAGGACCTACAGGACTATGCGACGGCCCTGCAGGAGTTAGGGAATAACCTTAATCGTCGAGCCCCTAGGGCTCTGGGTGATCCTGGAGGTGGAGACGATCCCTTAAGGGACCATTTTGTGGTAGGGATCGGGGACGAGCGGCTGAGGCAGCAAATATCCGAATACTTAATCCAGAACCCGGACAAACCATTTGTGGAAGTATATACAGAAGCAATCGCACGGGAACTCCGAATGACTACGGGAACCTTAAAGGCTGTGTCGG
The DNA here is from genome assembly GCF_905171765.1 of Bufo bufo. Classification (NCBI taxonomy): domain Eukaryota; kingdom Metazoa; phylum Chordata; class Amphibia; order Anura; family Bufonidae; genus Bufo; species Bufo bufo. Next base: position 388,090,080 of record NC_053392.1, on the reverse strand, counting down.
CTGTGCGAATGACTGGCAAAGTGCGGGAAGAATCCTCTGGAGAGGTGGTCCAGGAGAAGCTGTGTGAGGCAGTGACTGCGCTGTGTGCCGAGATGGCTCGATGGAGGACGGCCGATTCGACAAGGAGGAGTGCCCCCATGGCCATGCCAGCCACCCGGCAGGCAGGAGAGGAAATTCCTATGGGACGACCCCGTGAACAGAGGGAACGGATCCGGGTCCGCTGCTGGAAGTGCAAGCAGCTGGGTTATTATGCCCGAAACTGCTCCTCGGACTGGGCAGACGAAGGAGAGGGGCTTCCTCTAAACTCCCCACTGCCGCAGTGACAGGGCGGCCTGCGGTGGAAACTGGGAGACGACGCCCTATCCATGGGAACCAAGATTTGTACTCCGAGAGTCCATGGCTGGAAGCAGACATCGAGGGGCAGAGGGTTCGCTGCCTGGTGGATACTGGGTCAAAGTGTACGATTATGCCCTATGACTATTTTGAGGCCCATTTCGGGTGCAAAATGAGACCAGAAGCTGGCAGCCTGATCCGCTTGGTCGTGGCCAACAATGAAAGCTTGGTAGTGAAGGGGGTGGTATGGATGAGGATAAAAAATTTTGGCCAAGTAATGGGAACCATAGGAGTGATCCTAGTGACACATTCCCCCAGGCAAAGGGTTGACCGTGACATTAGGGATGAATGTCCTGCGGGAGCTAGACCACCAGCTTTTTGCTAAGGAGGGCCCCCGTTATTGGCAGCATGCCACAACTCATCGACCGACACAGAGAGTCCTTCGGCAGATGGTGAGGAGTTGTGGCTTGCAGAACAGCGTGACTCCAGGCCAGTCTGTGGGGATTGTAAGGGTTCCATCGTGCGCCAAAATGGTGTTTGGCCCACATCAGGAGCGTGTAGTTATGATGGCCGTGGGCACCAACCGGAGGCTAGACGGCTTGGAGGTCATGGTAGAACCTGTTCCCAGTGGAGAAGGGAGAGCGAAACCGTTAGTAGCTAGAGCCTTGACAACCGTGAGAGATGGTCGAGTACCCATCAGATGCATCAACCTGCAGGACCAGGAGGTCACCGTGCCACCCGGGACCCTGCTAGCCGAAGTGACAGTGCACGACGGCGAAGTGCTCCGGAAAGAGGAGTTCACTCTCGAGCCAAGTCAGCAAAAAGTATGGACTTACGCTTGTGACGGCGGAAAGGATATAAGATACATAAATCACAAAGCAAGTTTTCTAGGCGAGAAGCTGGGGATAAGGTCACCTCCTAGCTAATCCCTAACTGCTCACCCTATTCTGCTTTTCCCACATTCAGACCTTGAAGGTTGGAATAATGTGTCCTCGTGCCTGGGCTGAGAATACCCTAGAATCCCTGAGATGGGGAAAGGGGAAAAAGGGACAGCCTGCTCCCTCAGAACCAGGAGGGGACAGACGACACACAAAAGCCAAGACAGCAAACCAAAGAAATAAGAAACCAACTTATCTTATCTGAGCCGGAAAAGCCAATCCTTCACTCCTTACTTCCACAGACTGACTGAGCTATAACCCGCACGGCCCCCTGGGAGTGAAAGTAATTTAAGCCAATGACCCCACCCAGAGCACCTGAAGGGTGGCAGATCTAGTACGACTCCAAAACAAAACAAATGATTAGACACGTGCTGCTAATCTGACAGACCTCCGCATATCGTCTGAGCAGGGCATGACAACGCTGTGGGGACGACCCCAGAAGAAATCCCCACTGTGGATTGGAATGGCCGGAAGATTATGGAGATCATGGGTATGGAACAGGGAACCTTGACTCCCGAGCAGCGAGGGAAGGTAGAGACCCTTCTGTGGGAGTACCAAGATGCCTTCTCCCGCCATGAGGTGGATTTTGGGTGCGATAGAACATGAAATCCCCACAGGGGACTCCCCGCCGATCCGAGAGCGATACCGGCAGATCCCTCCCAAGGTCTATCAAGAGGTGAAAACTATGTTGGCAAGTATGCTGGATAACGGGGTTATTCAGGAAAGCCAAAGTCCATGGGCGGCACCAGTGGTACTGGTCCGAAAAAAAAGATGGGACTCTCCGGTTCTGCGTTGATTACCGGAAGCTGAACACAAATACGGTACGGGGCGCTTATTCCCTCTCGAGGATCGAAGAGACATTGTCTGCACTGGGGAGAGCCCAGTTCTTCTCCACCCTCGGCTTGGCCAGCGGATACTGGCAGGTGCCTATGGCGAAGAAAGATAAGGCAAAAACAGCGTTCATCCTCCCGATGGGGTTGTATGAATTCAATCGGATGCCATTCGGACTAACCAACGCTCCGGGTACATTCCAACGGTTAATGGAGCACTGTCTGGGAGACCTTAACTTTGAATCAGTGTTGATATATCTTGACGATGTGGTGGTCTTCGGGAAGTCCTTTGAAGACCATCTGGCCCGGCCGCGGCAGGTCCTCCAACGCTTAAGGGACCATGGGTTGAAGATAAAACCGAAAAAGTGTCAACTCTTTCGTCGAAGCATTGAGTATCTGAGCCATGTGGTGACCCCAGAAGGGGTGCAACCCTCTCCTGGAAAAGTGGAAGCGGTTCATAAGTGGCCACGACTGAAGACCCTACAAGAACTCCAGGCGTTTTTGGGGCTGGCGGGGTACTACCGTTGATTTATCCCCAAATTTGCACATATTGTGGGGCCCTTGAATGAATTGCGCCAGGGGACAGCTAATGGCCCTAAAAACCATCCAATTTCGTGGGGGGAGAGGCAGGAGAAAGCACTAGATGAAGTGAAGGATGCTCTGACAAAAGCCCCAATCTTAGCTTATGCTCGGTTCGATACCCCGTTTCTGTTGTACACGGATGGGAGCCTGCATGGCTTGGGGGCCGTGCTAGCGCAGATGCAGGATGGTCGGGAGCGGGTTATTGCGTATGGTAGTTGCTCTCTCCGAGGGTCCGAGAGAAACCCAGACAATTACAGGTCCTTTAAGTTAGAGCTGTTGGCCTTGGTATGGGCAATGACGGAACGCTTCGCCAAATACCTGACTGGGATGGAGGTGTTGGTGCTGACAGATAATAACCCTTTGGCACACCTGAATAATGCTAAGTTGGGAGCTTTAGAACAGCGGTGGATAGCTCGACTGCGAAGTTCAACTACCGGAACAAGTTCAGGTCTGGAAAAGAGAATGCTAACGCTGATGCATTGTCCAGAGTACCTGTGGGCTCCCCGGATGGAGATATTGACCATGACCTGGAGGACTCTGAGACTCCTGACCTGGGTCGCCTACCTTCCTTTGCGGCGGTGGCACACTCAAGTGGGGTGGCGCAAGGGCCACCTGTACTGTTAGGAAGGACCCATGCAGATTGGGTGCGGGCCCAGAAGGAGTGTGAAGATATCTGGAGGGTAAAACAGTGGGTCCGGCATAAAACGTGGCCAAAGCCAGAGGAGCGAGAAAGTCTGATGCCTGAGGGCCACAAGCTGCTCCGGCAGTGGGACAAACTGACAGTGGCCCATGACCTGTTGTATCGGAAGATCTACACACGGACAGAGTTGGAGCATTGGTGGCAAATCGTTATCTCGGTTGCCATGGCTCCCGCGGCTGCTCGAGAAGCTCATGAGAGGGGTGCCCACTTTGGTAGTGATAAAAACTATAAGTGGCTACAGAGGCTGGTTTACTGCCCAGATCTCGAACGGATGGTGGAGAAGGCCTGTCAGATGTGCAGAGCTTGCGACCTAAACAAAAGTGTGGAGCAGAGGGCTCCGATTCAGACCATCCAAATGTCCCAGCCATTAGAACTATTGATGATAGATTATGTGCAGGTGGGGCACTCCAATTCCGGTCATGGTTTTTGTTTGGTTATGACCGATCATTTTACAAAGTTTGCGGTGGCAGTGCCAACCCGAGACCAGACGGCCCAGTCAGCAGCGGAGGCCATCTGCCATCGTTTTATACAGGTGTAGGAGTGTCCAAGTCGGATACATTCGGATCAGGGGGCCTGCTTTCAGGAGGCCCTGATGAATGAACTATATCACCTGTACGGTATCGAGAAGTCCCGGACTACACTGTATCACCCGCAAGGGAATGGGGCATGTGAACGCTTCAATCGTACACTCCTTGAGATGGTGAGGACACTGGAAAAGGATCAGAAATCCAGATGGCCGGAGTATCTCCCCGAATTGATTTGGGCCTATAATAACCGGTTACACAGCACGACCGGTTACTCACCGTACATGCTTATGTTTGGTCGGGCTGGGAGAGAGCTGCTAGAGTTGAAAATGCCCTCGCCTGACAGTGAGCAAGCACGCACTGCAACAGAGTGGACTCAAGAACATCGACGATGGTTGAGGACCGTCCACAAGGTGGTTGGAGAGCGGTTGCAGCTACTACAACACCCTAACTCGGGGCCAGTATGGAGTGAAGTCTTCTCTCCGGGAGATCGTGTGCTGGTCAGGAAGAAGAGGCCTTGTGGAAAACTGGACAATCAGTGGGAGGCCACACCATATATAGTTCGGCGCCGGGTGGGTTCAGACATACCCGTCTACGAGGTTAAACCAGAGGGGGGTGGAGGTCCTGTTAGAAATTTACATAGAAACATGCTGCGGTTGTGCCGGTTCGAGAGCAGGCTCCACCCAGGAGTGAACCCATTTCCCAGAAAGGGGCAATGACAGATGAGTGGTGGGCGGTGCCCTGGTCCTATTCGGAGGGATTTCCTCCCCGGTCAACTGTAATTGATCTGGTGTCACCCTCAAGTGTGGTGGTACCAAGTCAGACACTCCCTTCTCAACTACGTCGGACGACAAGGCCCACGGCAGGGATTCCTCCTCAGCGCTATGCTCAGGTCACAGTCTGGGGCCCCCAAGATGAGACATTTGATGCTCCGGTTGGATGCATCTGTGACTACATTGAATAAGCTATAGTGATATAACATGCAGTTTGTGTGACTGGCCACTAGAGGCCCTTAGTCGGACAGCCCCCTTAGAACTAATGGAGCGAGATGTTGACAATTAATATATAAAAAGAAAAGTAATCTTATAGCTGCACCTGATTGGCTTTCTTATTGAAATAGTGTGTAAAAAATAGCTTCTTATTTATTTTGTGCATTTTGTTATTTTGTTGCCATGTCCTAACTTCCTGGGAAAAGCTACAGGGGCTGGAGAAAGGAAGTGCAGGAGGACAGAGAGTCGGCAGTTGGAGAGCAACGGATTCAGACGTGTCTGCTAAATTGTTTACCTGAGGTGTCCTGTGATCAGCCAGAGATTGAAGGCTTTATCCACAGCAAGCAAGGGACGATTGGTGAATATCTGCAGCCTGCTAAAGAGGATCTGTAGTCTTCATTTATAATCAGAAGCTGAGGAGACCAGAGGCCTGCCTGCCCTGATGCCAGCGGTGAATCATCATCAAGAAAACCAAGCTGCCATTCAAGCCTGCACTGGAGATCTCAGCCTGAAGCATTTTACACTCGGTTAGTGCACAGTTTTAATTGGACTTAAATCCTGAGCTCAGGTCCCTCCCTGCAATCAGGGTGAGGACAAGTTTTGGCACCGCTGCAGCAATTAAAGCTTTACTGCAACAGCAAGTAGAACCACATCCCGACTCTGGAGTTACAAATAGCCACGTGGAAGTTCAAGGGAGTCTAGCTGAGGTGGGGGAGTGGGCATTACTGGCATTTGGGGGGATAGTGTGGGATTTTTCTGTTTTTGGCCTCTGTGAGCCACAGTGCCCCTCAGCCAAGATCCCAGGTACACAGACCCCAAATTTAGTGTTGATTCCTAGTGGCTTGGGTTCGCTGTGTTTGGTTAGGAGATCCTGCCATATTTAGTGGCATTTAGGCAAAATATGAATATTTAAAGGTACAGTTCCTAAATTAGGGAATTCCCGGCTGGGGTCCCACTGTGGACAATCTTGGGTTGCTAACAACCCAGAGAGGTTGTATCACTACTTCAGTACACCAGAGCATACCTCACTCCGTGTGGTCCGGCTGGATCACGGTGTACATTATATTGTATATAGTTTTCTCTTCTAAAGTCAGTAAAATTATTTTGGTTCACACAGCTCACTGTCTGTGCATTCATTCTTGTGTGGTTCTCTGTATCCCAACGGACTCCCTCGGGTCCACCTCTTACAAATACCCCAAAAGAGTGGGAAATATAAAAAATACAATGAGCAATTGAGTTGTAGTATAACAATGGCTGGGTAAGGCCGGTATACATGTCTATTCTGTACAAGGTACGAACAAGTCCTGTGGGATCCATGCCTGGTTCATTTTACTGAACATGAGCTTGTCCACATTGGCTGTGGACAGGCGGCTGCACTTGTCTGTGATAACGCCCCCTGCCGTGCCAAACACACGTTCAGACAATACACTGGCTGCAGGGCAGGCCAGCACCTCCAAGGCATACAGGGCAAGCTCAGACCATGTGCCTAATTTAGAGACCCAAAAGTTGAAGGGGGCAGACCCATCAGTCAGTACTAGTGTTAAACGCGAATATTCGAAAATCTAATTTTTTGGGCGAATATCGGCACTTCGCTAATTCGCGAATATTTCAAATATAGTTCTATAAATTCGATATTTCGAATATTCTTTTTATTTTTTTTATTTTTTTATTGTTATATTTTTTTCTTTCCCACTTTCCAAAAGTAGTTCTTACCTGTCCTTAGGATTTCTGGCTTCCTAGCTGCTCCAGTCAGTGCCCGTTGCCGCTTCTAACGACTTCCGTGCTCATGGAGCGTCCCTATCACCATGGGAATGTCTCCATACTAGAATGTACTGTCGGATTTGAGAATTACATTGAAATCGCAATTCGATTAATTCAAGTTATAATAATCGAATTTCGATTTCAACTTAGCACTGCTATATTCCATATTCGTTATTTCTAGCCTAATATGGAATATAGCAGTGCTAAGTTGAAATCGAAATTTGATTATTATAACTTGAATTAATCGCATTGCTATTTCAACTTGGACCTGGTTTACTATGGTTGGCTTGGTAGAATTTGCGAATATGACGAATGTATTCGTCATATTCCTCAAAACGAAGATAACAAAGTATTCTCCATCTTCGTTTTAGCTCCATATTCGTCAACTTCGCTAATTCTAAAAAAAATTTAATAGTTAAATACTTGATTATTATAATGATTCTATTTATAAAAAAAAAGCAAAGTAATATAATCGCATAGCGAATTAAACACAGCTGTCTCTATAGTCAAGCTTCCTATTTGATTGCTAGAATTAGCGAAGTTGACAAATAGATAGCTAAAACGAAGATGAAGAATACTTCGTTATCTTCGTTTTGAGGAATATGACGAATACATTCGTCATATTCGCTAATTCTACCAAGCCAACCATAGTAAACCAGGTCCAAGTTGAAATAGCAATTTGATTAATTCAAGTTATAATAATCGAATTTCGATTTCAACTTAGCACTGCTATATTCCATATTCGTTAATTCTATCCTAATATGGAATATAGCAGTGCAAAGTTGAAATCGAAATTCGATTATTATAACTTGAATTAATCGAATTGCTATTTCAACTTGGACCTGGTTTACTATGGTACTACTTCGTTATCTTAGTTTTGAGGAATATGACGAATACATTTGTCATATTCGTCATCTTCGCTAATTCTAGATATCAAACCAATAGGAAAGTAGCCTTAAGTTAAAATCGCAATATGCAATTATTTAAATCGCATAATATTTGCGATAACTAGAATAATGACGAATATTCGATTTCCACGAATATGAAACGAATATTCTATTGAATATTCGCGAATTTCGTCGAAATCGAATATGGCACCTGCCGCTCATCACTAGTCAGTACGTGTAGGCCCCAGCTGCGTTGGCGACCTCTTCCTCCTCCTCTGCCTTCGCCTTGTGCTTCCACTGTGCCCCTGCTGTCAGATGGTAATGCCATCAGCAGCGCGTCTACCATCGTGCCCTTGTACTCACGCATCTTACGATCACGCTCCAGTTACGGAATTAAGGATGGTATGCTGTCCTTGTAACGAAGATCCAGCAGCGTGGCCACCCAATAATCAGCACAATTTAGAATGTGGGCAACTTGGCGGTCATTGCGGAGACTCTGCAGCATGTAATTGCTCATGTGTACCAGGCTGCCCAGAGGCAATGACATGCTGTCCTCTGTGGGAGGCCACGCTGCTGTGAACATGGTTCCTCATCTTCCACCTTGTCATCCTCCAGAACTGTGCCCTGGCTGGACAATAGTGTACCTGGCGTTTGTGGGTGCAGGAACCCACCCTCTGAGCCATTTGTGAATGACTGGCCTGAAACCCTATGAAATGATCCCTCCTCCTCCTCCTCCTCCTCCTGTGCCATATCCTCTTCCATCATCGCCAGAAGCATTTTTTCAAGGAGTCATAGAAGTGGGATAATAATGCTGAGAACGTCGTCATCGGCACTGGCCATGTTGGGGGAGTACTCGAAACAGCGCAACAAGGCACACAGGTCTCGCATGGAGGCCCAGTCATTGGTGGTGAAGTGGTGCTGTTCCGCAGAGCGACTCACCCGTGCGTGCTGCAGCTTTAACTCCACTATCGCCTGCTGCTGCTCGCACAGTCTGGCCAGCATGTGCAAGGTGGAGTTCCACCTTGTGGGCACGTCGCATAAGAGGCGGTGAGCGGGAAGGCCGAAGTTACGCTGCAGCGCTGATAGGCGAGCAGCAGCAGGGTGAGAACGCTGAAAGCGCGCACAGATGGCCCGCACTTTATGCAGCACTTCTGACATATTGGGGTAATTTTTAAGGAACCTCTGCACCACCAAATTCAGCACATGCGCCAGGCAAGGGATGTGCGTGAAACCAGCTAGTCCCAGAGCTGCTATGAGATTTTGCCCATGATCGCACACCACCAGGCCGGGCTTGAGGCTCACTGGCACCAACCACTCATCGGTCTGTTGTGCAAGGCCCGTCCACAGCTCCTGCGAGGTGTGGGGTTTGTCCCCCAAACAGATAAGTTTTAAAACTGCCTACTGTCGTTTACCCCTGGCTGTGCTGAAGTTGGTTGTGAAGGTGTTACGCTGACCAGATGAGGAGCCGGTAGAGGATGAGGAAGCGGAGTAGGAGGAGGTAGCAACAGGAGACAAACTGAAGCGCCCTGCAGTCCTCGGTGGTGGAAGGACATGCGCCAAACTTCTATCCGCCTCAGACCCAGCCACCACCCAGTGAGCTGTTATGGAGATATAACGTCCCTGACCGTGCTTACTGGTCCACTTATCTGTAGTTAGGTGGACCTTAATTTTGAAATGCTGGCATTCAGGGCCAGGGATCGCGGGTGGGTAGGGGGGTACTTCCTCTTCTGCTCCAGTGTTTGGGGGATGGAGAGCTGAACGCTTCCTTGCGACATTGTGGAGATGCTTGGTTACGCAGGTGGTGGTGTTGCTGGCAGATCCTCTGTTTTCGGGATGGCAGGTGGCACTGTCACTCCAGAGGTGGATGAAGAGGCCGAGACTGCAGCAGAAGAGGAAGCAGGAGGAGCCAGAGACCTTTCTTGGTTTTTGAGGGGTCTACTCCACTGCAGCTCGTGCCTTGCACTTAAATGCCTGGTCATGCAGGTTGTGCTCAGGTTGAGAACGTTTATGCCTCGCTTCAGGCTCTGATTGCACAGCGTGCAAACCACCCGTGTCTTGTCATCAGCACATTGTCTGAAGAACTGCCACGCCAGGGAACTCCTTGGAGCTGGCTTTAGCGTGCTCGATCCCTTGCTGCGGTGGGCAGTAGTAGGCGTACTGTCTAGGGGACGGCCACTCCGCTTTTGCACCCTACTCCCTCATCTGCTGTGCTGGTGGCTTTGTGCCACCACCGCATCTTCATCCGAACTACACAGGTCACTTGCATGACCTTGATTCGTCCTCCACATCATCTTCTACCCAGTCTTCACCCCTGCCCTCCTTGTCGGTCTGCACACTTTCGAAAGCCACAGCAGTTTGCACCTGTGTTTCGTCATCATCCGAGACGTGCTGCAGTGGTCCTTCCATGTACTCATCTTGAAACATAAGTGGTTGGACATCGTGACACTTTTCTCTACTTCTTTAATACAGGGAGTGCAGAATTATTAGGCAAGTTGTATTTTTGAGGATTAATTTTATTATTGAACAAGAACCATGCTCTAAATGAACCCAAAAAACTCATTAATATCAAAGCTGAATATTTTTGGAAGTAGTTTTTAGTTTGTTTTTAGTTTTAGCTATTTTAGGGGGATATCTGTGTGTGCAGGTGACTATTACTGTGCATAATTATTACGCAACTTAACAAAAAACAAATATATACCCATTTCAATTATTTATTTTTACCAGTGAAACCAATATAACATCTCAACATTCACAAATATACATTTCTGACATTCAAAAACAAAACAAAAACAAATCAGTGACCAATATAGCCACCTTTCTTTGCAAGGACACTCAAAAGCCTGCCATCCATGGATTCTGTCAGTGTTTTGATCTGTTCACCATCAACATTGCGTGCAGCAGCAACCACAGCCTCCCAGACACTGTTCAGAGAGGTGTACTGTTTTCCCTCCTTGTAAATCTCACATTTGATGATGGACCACAGGTTCTCAATGGGGTTCAGATCAGGTGAACAAGGAGGCCATGTCATTAGATTTTCTTCTTTTATACTCTTTCTTGCCAGCCACGCTGTGGAGTACTTGGACGCGTGTGATGGAGCATTGTCCTGCATGAAAATCATGTTTTTCTTGAAGGATGCAGACTTCTTCCTGTACCACTGCTTGAAGAAGGTGTCTTCCAGAAACTGGCAGTAGGACTGGGAGTTGAGCTTGACTCCATCCTCAACCCGAAAAGGCCCCACAAGCTCATCTTTGATGATACCAGCCCAAACCAGTACTCCACCTCCACCTTGCTGGCGTCTGAGTCGGACTGGAGCTCTCTGCCCTTTACCAATCCAGCCATGGGCCCATCAAGACTCACTCTCATTTCATGAGTCCATAAAACCTTAGAAAAATCAGTCTTGAGATATTTCTTGGCCCAGTCTTGACGTTTCAGCTTGTGTGTCTTGTTCAGTGGTGGTCATCTTTCAGCCTTTCTTACCTTGGCCATGTCTCTGAGTATTGCACACCTTGTGCTTTTGGGCACTCCAGTGATGTTGCAGCTCTGAAATATGGCCAAACTGGTGGCAAGTGGCATCTTGGCAGCTGCACGCTTGACTTTTCTCAGTTCATGGGCAGTTATTTTGCGCCTTGGTTTTTCCACATGCTTCTTGCGACCCTGTTGACTATTTTGAATGAAACGCTTGATTGTTCGATGATCACGCTTCAGAAGCTTTGCAATTTTAAGAGTGTTGCATCCCTCTGCAAGATATCTCACTATTTTTGACTTTTCTGAGCCTGTCAAGTCCTTCTTTTGACCCATTTTGCCAAAGGAAAGGAAGTTGCCTAATAATTATGTACACCTGATATAGGGTGTTGATGTCATTAGACCACACCCCTTCTCATTACAGAGATGCACATCACCTAATATGCTTAATTGGTAGGAGGCTTTCGAGCCTATACAGCTTGGAGTAAGACAACATGCATAAAGAGGATGATGTGTTCAAAATACTCATTTGCCTAATAATTCTGTACAGGGTGTACATAGTAATACCTACAAAAATAGTTATTACTTTACATTCACCATATGTCTACTTCATGTTTGGATCATTTTGGGAATGACATTTTATTTTTTGGGGATGTTACAAGGCTTAGAAGTTTAGAAGCAAATCTTGAAATTTTTCAGAAATTTTCAAAAACCCACTTTTTAAGGTTCAGTTCAGGTCTAAAGTCACTTTGTGAGGCTTACATAATAGAAACCACCCCTCAATGTATTCAAAACTGATTTTACAAACTTTGCTAACCCTTTAGGCTATAATTTCAAAATTGCACTTTTTTGGCAGATTTTCCATTTTAATAATTTTTCCCAGTTACAAAGCAAGGGTTAACAGCCAAACAAAACTCAATATTTATAGCTCTGATTCTGTAGTTTACAGACACACACCATATGTGGTCGTAAACTGCTATACGGGCACACGGCAGGGCGCAGAAGGAAAGGAATGCCATATACGGTTTTTGGAAGGAAGATTTTGCTGGACTGGTTTTTTGACACCATGTCCCATTTGAATCCCCCCTGATGCACCCCTAGAGTAGAAACTTCAAAAAAGTTACCCTATTTTAGAATCTATGTGATAGGGTGTCAGTTTTGTTGGTACTATTTTAGGGTACATATGATTTTTGGTTGCTCTATATTACACTTTTTGTGAGGCAAGGTAACAAGAAATAGCTGTTTTGGCAGCGTTTTTATTTATTTACAACATTCATCTGACAGGTTAGATCAAGTGGTATTTTTATAGATCAGATTGTAACAGACGCGACAATACCAAATATGACAACTTTTTTTTGGTTGTTTGTTTCAGTTTTACATAACAAAGCATTTAAAAAAGAAAATGATTCTTTAGTGTCTCCACATTCTGAAAGCCATAGTTTTATTTATTTTTTGGGCGACTGTCTTGTGTAGGGGCTAATTTTTTTCGGGATGAGATGAAGGTTTGAGTGCAACTATTTTGGGGTGTGTATGACATTTTGATCGCTTGCTATTACACTTTTTGTGATGTAAGGTGACAAAAAAATGCTTTTTTTTTCACGGTTTTAATTAGGTCATTTGAGGGGTTAGGTCATGTGATATTTTTATAGAGAAGATTATTACGGGCGCGGCGATACCTAATATGTATGCTTTTTTTAAATTTACTTAAGTTTTACACAATAACAGCTTTTTTTATTTTTTTAAATGATGTTTTAGTGTCTCCAGCATTGCGCTGCCTTCCCTGCTATCAGGTCCCCGGCACAGCAGCACAGGGACCCGATAGCCACTGCAGTCGCTGCCCGAACCACCTGGAAACGCCGCCTTTAAAAAAATCACAGGACCCCCCCGCGCATTGTCCCAGAGGGCCTGCTGATTGATATCAGCAGGCACCCAGTTCCGATCACCGCCTCAGTGATCGGAAATACACATGACGTACCGGTACGTCATGTGTCCTTAAGTACCAGGACATCATGACGTACCGGTACATCATATGTCCCTAAGAGGTTAAGGTTCTGTTGCCTACTCGCACTTGAGGAAGGTGTTTCACTTGTGCGTGTAGCTGGCACAGATCGACCACGTCCTCTCCCTGCAACAGGAGCTCCACCAGCAGGGCCACGTCCCTTATTTGACGCTCTCCTCATATTTCTCAAATTTAGGATCTTACCCAAAATAGATGTTTTTTTAATAGCAGAATAGAACAACAGTATTTAAAGGGTGTATCACACTGACAGATGCAGACAAGGCCGTAAATTTAGTTTTTTCCCCAAAATTTGTGTTTTTTTAATAACAGAATATGACAGCAGTATCTAAAGCGTGAATTTTACAATGACAGATGCTGCAAGGGCTGTAAAATGTATTTTTTTTGCCAAAAAAGTTTGTTTTTCTTAATAACAGAATATGACAGCAGAATAAAACGCTTGAATTTCACATTGACAGATGCAGTCAAGGCCGCAAATTAAGTTTTTTTAATAATAGAATAGCACAGCAGTGTATAAAATGTGTATCTCACACTTGAGGATTTTTCCCAAAAAGGGTGTTTTTTAAAACCCAGAAAATTATTGCTGTATTTCTAGCTTAAATTGCACACTGGCTAATGCGGCATAGGCCCCAGATGGTGGGTATTGCCAAAAATGGGTGTTTTTTAAAACCTAGAAAATTATTGAAGTATTTCAGGCTTGTTTTTAACAAATCACAGCTGTACTAAAGGCAGCAATATTAACCCCTTAAGGACACAGCCTTTTTACACCTTAGGACCAGGCCATTTTTTGCAAATCTGACCAGAGTCCCTTTAAGTGCTGATAACTTTAAAACGCTTTGACTTATCCAGGCCGTTCTGAGATTGTTTTTTCGTCACATATTGTACTTCATGACACTGGTAAAATGAAGTAAAAAAAATTATTTTTTTTGCACCAAAAAATACCTAATTTAACAAAAATTTTGAAAAATTTGCAAATTTCAAAGTTTCAGTTTCTCTACTTCTGTAATACATAGTAATACCCCCAAAAATTGTGATGACTTTACATTCCCCATATGTCTACTTCATGTTTGAATTGTTTTGGGAATGATATTTTATTTTTTGGGGATGTTATAAGGCTTAGAAGTTTAGAAGCAAATCTTGAAATTTTTCAGAAATTTACAAAAACTAAATTTTTAGGGACCAGTTCAGGTCTCAAGTCACTTTGCGAGGCTTACATAATAGAAACCACCCAAAAATGACCCCATCTAAGAAACTACACCCCTCAAGGTATTTAAAACTGATTTTGCATAGGTTGTTAACCCTTTAGGTGTTGCACAAGAGTTATTGGCAAATGGGGAGGAAATTTGAGAATTTCATTTTTTTGTCTAATTTTTCATTTTAACCTATTTTTTCCACTAACAAACCAAGGGTTAACAGCGAAACAAGACTGTATCTTTATTGCCCTGACTCTGCCGTTTACAGAAACACCCAATATGTGGCCGTAAACTAATGTACGGCCGCACATCGGGGCGTAGAGTGAAAGGTGCGCCGTTTGGTTTTTGGAAGGCTGATTTTTATGGACTGGTTTATTTATACCATGTCCCATTTGAAGCCCCCCTGATGCACCCCTAGAGGAGAAACTCCCTAACAGTGACCCCATCTAAGAAACTACACCCCTCAAGGTATTCAAAACTGATTTTATATACGTCGTTAACCCTTTAGGTGTTGCACAAGAGTTATTGGCAAATGGCGATGAAATTTGAGAATTTCATTTTTTTGCCTAATTTTCCATTTTAACCCATTTTTTCCACTAACAAAGCAAGGGTTAACAGCCAAACAAGACTGTATCTTTATTGCCCTGACTCTGCTGTTCACAGAAACACCCCATATGTGGCCGTAAACTTCTGTACGGGCACACAGCGGGGCGTAGAGTGAAAGGTGCGCCGTTTGGTTTTTGGAGGGCTGATTTTGCTGGACTGTTTTTTTGGCACCATGTCCCATTTGAAGGCCCCCCTGATGCACCCCTAGAGTAGAAACTCCATAAAAGTGACCCCATCTAAGAAACTACACCCCTCAAGGTATTCAAAACTGATTTTACAAACTTTGTTAACCCTTTAGGTGTTGCACAAGATTTAATGGAAAATAGAGATACAATTTCAAAATTTCACTTTTTTGGCAGATTTTCCATTTTAATATTTTTTTTCCAGTTACAAAGCAAGGGTTAACAGCCAAACAAAACTCAATATTTATGGCTCTGATTCTGTAGTTTACAGAAACACCCCATATGTGGTCGTAAACAGCTGTACGGGCACACGGCAGGGCGCAGAAGGAAAGGAATGCCATACGGTTTTTGGAAGGCAGGTTTTGCTGGACAGTTTTTTTTTTACACCATGTCCCATTTGAAGCCCCCTGATGCACCCCTAGAGTAGAAAGTCCAAAAAAGTGACCCCATTTTAGAAACTACGGGATAGGTTGGCAGTTTTGTTGGTACTAGTTTAGGGTACATATGATTTTTGGTTGCTCTATATTACACTTTTTGTGCGGCAAGGTAACAAGAAATAGATTTTTTGGCACGTTTTTATTTTTTGTTATTTACAACATTCATCTGACAGGTTAGATCATGTGGTAATTTTATAGAGCAGGTTGTCACGGACGCGGCGATACCTAATATGTATACAATTTTTTTTATTTATGTAAGTTTTACACAATGATTTTATTTTTAAAACAAAAAAAATGTTTTAGTGTCTCCATAGTCTAAGAGCCATAGTTTTTTCAGTTTTTGGACGATTATCTTAAGTAGGGTCTCATTTTTTGCAAGATGAGATGACGGTTTGATTGGCATCTATTTTGGGGTGCATATGACTTTTTGATTGCTTGCTATTACACTTTTTGTGACGTAAGATGAAAAAAAATGGCTTTTTTTACACCGTTTTTATTTTTATTTTTTTACGGTGGTCATCTGAGGGGTTAGATCATGTGATATTTTTATAGAGCCGGTCGATACGGACGCGGCGATACCTAATATGTATACTTTTTTTTATTTATGTAAGTTTTACACAATGATTTCATTTTGTAATGAAAAATCATGTTTTAGTGTTTCCATAGTCTAAGAGCCATAGTTTTTTCAGTTTTTGGGCGATTATCTTGGGTAGGGTATGATTTTTGCGGGATGAGATGACGGTTTGATTGTTACAATTTTGGCGTACATGCGACTTTTTTGATCACTTTTATTACCTTTTTTGGGCAAAATTTCAATTTCATCATAGTTTTTTATTTTTTATTTTTATGGCGTTCACCGTTCGGGTAAAGTAACATGACCGTTTTATAGATCAGGTTGTTACGGACGCGGCGATACCAAACATGTGTAGGGAATTTTATTTTTTTCATTTTTAATCAGTGATAAATGTGTTTTTTGATTTTTACATTTTTTTCACTTTTATTCACTTTTTTTTTGACCCAGACCCACTTGGTTCTTGAAGATCCAGTGGGTCTGATGTCTGTATAATACAGTACAGCACAATATATATTGTACTGCACTGTATTTTACACTTGTCTGAACAGATCTATGCCTTTTAGCACAGATCTGTTCAGCACCATGGACAGCAGGACGCCTGAGAGGCGTCCTGTTGCCATGGGAACCTTCCCCGTCTGCTCAGTACTGGCCAGAACTGCGCAGACGGGGAAGGGTAAGGACGGGGCTGTCGGGGGGCTGTCTGGGGGCTCTCTCCCTCCCCATCGGGGGGCTGCAAAGGCACAGCAGCCCCCCGATGGGAGAGGGAGGGAGCTCCCTGCGCTGTTAACCTTTTCCATACAGCGGTCCGTACGGACCGCTGTACGGAAAGGGTTAAACGGCTGACATCGCATCGCAGATGTCAGCCATTTATACCAGGGTGCCAGCAATGTGCTGGCACCCTGGTATACCCACTAAAAACCAACGATTATACAAGGGGAGGCGGGCGGGGGATCGCGATCCCGCCTGCCGCACCGCCCGCCTCCAGCAACCCTCCCCCTGCACCTCCCGCCACCATAAAATCATTCGGGGGTGCAGGGGGGGTTAATAAAACGTTATTTTAGGAATATAAAGTTTCTGATCCCCGCGGTCAGGGACCGCGGGGACCAGAAACTGCAGAAATCGCAGCAAACCGCAGGTCTGAATTGACCTGCGGTTTGCCGCGATCGCCGACATGGGGGGGTCACGGGACCCCCCCGCGCATTTAGCCTAGGTGCCTGCTCAATGATTTGAGCAGGCACCGGGTTCCGATCACTGCCGGCCGGGCGGCAGTGATCGGAACAACACATGACGTACCGGTACGTCATGTGTCCTTAAGTACCAGGACATCATGACGTACCGGTACGTCATGTGTCCTTAAGAGGTTAAGTACTTTGCCTAAAATGGGTGTTTTTTTACTAACAGAATATGACAGCAGTATAGAACGCTTGAATTTTACACTAACAGATGCAGGAAGGGCTGTAAAATTGAGTATTTTGCCCAAAAAGGGTGTTTTTTAAAACCCTGAAAATTATTACTGTATTTCTAGCTTAAATTGCACACTGACTAATGCTGCAAAGGCCACAGATGTAGGGTCTTACCAAAATCGGGTGATTTTTTTAAACCCAGAATATAATTGCTGTGCTGTTGCATAGAACTTGCATAAAATGGCCGCCGCCGCCCACCTAACTAACAGACGGATAAGTTATTTTTCTGGGTCACTGGGCTCAGGGCAGGGTAAAAAGATTGTGCACTGCACCCATAAAACAAAATCTAGGTAGATCGCTGAGTTAACGAGCACTTCTGATTAGAGCAGTGAGACTATGAGCAGTGAGACTATGGAACTCTCTGCCTGAGGAGGTGGTGATGGTGAGTACAATAAAGGAATTCAAGAGGGGCCTGGATGTGTTTCTAGAGCGTAATAATATTACAGGCTATAGCTACTAGAGAGGGGTCGTTGATCCAGGGAGTTATTCTGAATGCCTGATTGGAGTCGGGAAGGAATTTTTTATTGCCCTAAAGTGAGGAAAATTGGCTTTTACCTCACAGATTTTTTTTTGCCTTCCTCTGGATCAACTTGCAGGATAACAGGCCGAACTGGATGGACAAATGTCTTTTTTCGGCCTTATGTACTATGTTACTATGTTACTATGTTAGATTGTGTCCTATTCTCTCCCTCACAGCAGCAGCATCCTATCCCTACACAAATCAGAGCAGAGTGACGTGCAGCGCTACGTGACTCCAGCTTATATAGAGTAGTGATGAGCGGCAGGGGTCATATTTGAATTCGCAATAGTTCTTAAATATTCGAATAATCGTTATATATTCTACAATTTTTTTACTTGAAAAATCGGCAAGGTTATGATCGCATAATATGCAAAAATGCGGATTTTCGTAATGCACATTTTTATCGCAAATTTTTCAATTGCCGATTAAAAACATTATTCCTCCCTGCTTCTTGCTTGTGGGCCAATGAGTCATTGACCCACAAGCAACTTAAGCAGGGAGGAATCATGACTTTAAAATTACAAATATTCTAAAAAACGGATATATAGCACTATATCGAATATATTAGTTTTTTCAAATATTCGTAATATTCTAAAACAAGAATATATAGCAATATAGCGAATTTTAGAAAAAAACTAATGCAGAGCAAATTAGCGAATATAGTGCTATAATCTTTTTTTTATTATTACAACTATTATACAAAGATTATAGTACTATATTAACTAAATTGCTCTATATTAGTTTTTTTTTTTTTTAAATATTCGCTATATTGCTATATATTCTTGTTTTAGAATATTACGAAATATTCGAAAAACAAATAAATTCGATATAGTGCTATATATAAATTTTTAGAATATTCATCATTTTTCCCATCTAAAATCATGATTCCTCCCTGCTTAAGTTGCTTGTGGGCCAACAACTCATTGGCCCACAAGCAAGAAGCATGGAGGAATCATGTTTTTACTCGGCAATTGAAAATTCGCATTACGAAAATCCGTATTACGAAAATTCGCAATCAACACTGCTCCTAAAGTCAAAGATACTGCAACCTTCTCATTGGCCCGCAATCTAGAAGCAGGGAGGGATCATGTGTACTGATTAAAATAAATCTTGAATATTCAAAATTCTGAATATATATCACTATATTCTAAATATTCGCCTATATTCGCAATAAAAATTTGCAATTCGAATATTCGAGATCAACACTAATATAGAGGCTGGGTCATATGCTGCACTGGTCAATCACAGCCATGCCATTAGTAGGCATGGCTGTGATGGCTTCTAAGGGCACATGAGTTAAACGCTTGTTGATTGGCTGCTCTGCAGCCTTTCAAAAAGCACCATTAACTCGCCGAACACCGAACCCAAACTTTTACTGAAATGTTCGGGTTCGGGTCCGGGGTCCAAAAATCCTAAAGTTCGGTACTAACCCAAACTTTACAGTTCGGGTTCGCTCAACCCTAGTCACGAACTAGGCTTCCTCCTTGCTGACTTCTGCAATGCTAATTCATTAAACTGACAGCTCTGTTTTACTGCAAATCCAAATGACAGCCTCTAGAAAATCAATTTGGCAACCCCCATGAAAATTTCAATAGATGGAGCACTGAGCGTGTCACAATGGAACCCCTCAGCATAAATGCACTTCATACATCACAATGGTCCCTTTTTGTTTTTCTTCCTTGCAGCACTTCATTCTTCACTCAGGTGTGGATCGGTGCACATCAACAGGTAAGGGTGAATTTTTGTGTATGTCAGCCAAGGGTGTAAATTTATGGGAAGATTTGTCCAATGGAAAAAGGCACTTCTGTGCAGATTGGAATACTCTTTAGGGTATTTTAGGAAGCTGAGAACACATGAGCCTTCTTATTTGTTTCTAATGGTATGGCCATTAGAACTTGGAGAATACGCCTCTGCACCCACTGTCTCATCATGGGGGAAAAATGTGGTCACTGACACTGCTGAACCTTTTTCTGGTTGTTGCTTTATGGCGACTGCAATACAGGTGTACACCCCTGAAATGTTTCAAGAAAATAGATGTTTTGCTATACACATGTTTATTCCCTTTGTGTGTATTGGAACAAAACCAAAAAAGGGATGAAAAAAAGCTAATTGGACATAATGTCACACCAAACACCAAAAATGGGCTGGACAAATTGGCACCCTTAACTAAAAAATAACTGAAATCAGTTGCTTCCTATAACCATCAATAAGCTTCTGACATCTCTCACCTGGAATTTTGGATCACTCTTCCTTAGCAAACTGCTCCAGGTCTCTCTTATTGGAAGGGCGCCTTTTCCCAACAGCAATTTTAAGATCTCTCCACAGGTGTTCAATGGTATTTAGATCTGGACCCATTGCTGGCCACTTCAGAACTCTCCAGCGCTTTGTTGCCATCCATTTCTCTGTGCTTTTTGACGTATGTTTGGGGTCATTGTCCTGCTGGAAGACCCAAGATCTCGGACCCAAACCCAGCTTTCTGACACTGGGCTCTACAGTGCGACCCAAAATCCATTGGTAATCCTCAGATTTCATGATGCTTTGCACACATTCAAGGCACTCAGTGCCAGAGGCAGCAAAACAACCCCAAAACATCAATGAACCTCCACCATATTCACTGTAGGTACTGTGTTCTTTTCTTTGTAGGCCTCATTCCATTTTCGGTAAACAGTAGAATGATGTGCTTTACCAAAATGCTCTATCTTGGTCTCCTCTGTCCACAAGACATTTTCCCAGAAGGATTTTGGCTTACTCAAGTTAATTTTTGCAAAATATAGTCTTTTATATGTCTCTGTGTCAGCAGTGGGGTCCTCTTGGGTCTCCTGTCATAGCATTTCATTTCATTTAAATGTCAATGGATAGTTCGCGCTCACACTGATGCTCCCTGAGCCTGCAGGACAGCTTGAATATCTTTGTAACTTGTTTGGGGCTGCTTATCCACCATTCGGACTATCCTGCGTTGACACCTTTCATCAATTTTTTTCTTCCGTCCACGCCCTGGGAGATTAGCTACAGTGCCATGGGTTGCAAACTTCTTGATAATGTTGCGCACTGTGGACAAAGGCAAATCTAGATCTCTGGAGATGGACTTGTAACCTTGAGATTGTTGATATTTTTCTACAATTTTGGTTCTCAAGTCCTCAGACAGTTCTCTTCTCCTCTTTCTGTTGTCCATGCTTTTTTTTTTTTATTCTTTTTATTGAGCATAAAAAAAATACATAAGTTATACAGAGTACATACAACGGTATGTACCGTACAAAATCACAAATACAATCCGTACATGTCATGTTGGTCAATCACGTTACTTAAGAAACATTTCTATATACTGTCATGAAAGCGTATAGTACATTTAATGTAGCATGTGAGTACACAATTATCTCGATACTTCAGCTAAAGAGTTAGAAAGATCTTGCCTAGTATACATCGACTGCGGTGAAGAGCACCATCTTTCCCATATTTTATTGGACTTCGAGGCACAACCCCTATTCTTGTATACGATATTCTCATACGGGATAATGATATTCACTAGATTTTTCCATTGAGTCAAAGTGGGCCCTCTCTCTCCCATCCACCTAATTGCTATTGCTTTCCTTGCCAAAAATAAGGTTTCCCTCAAAAATATTCTCTCATAATGATCCCATAACTCGTCATCTAAAATACCAAAGATGCATACTTTGGGATCCATTGATACTGGACGCCCCATAAGAGTAGTTAAAAAATCAGTAACCTTTGTCCAAAACCTCTGAATGTATGAGCATATCCACACCAGATGTCAAAAGTCAGCACCTTCCATGGAGCATCTGTGGCAACAAGAATGTGTAAGTACACCTATTTTATAAAAGGGGCGCCAAGGAGATAAATACCCCTGGTGTATTATACATAATTGTATAAACTTATTGTTTATGGCCGGGGATACCAATACTATACTGGGGACTCTAGTAAATCTTCAATATCTTCATCAGTTAGATCTGGTATCAATGTTTGCCATTTTGACAAAACCTTCAATGGAACTAGTTTACATTTAGCATTCAGAAGATGGGTGTACAATCCTGAGATAAACCCTTTGGGGCCTTGGGATCGGATTACCCCAATCATAGGAAATTTGGTTATCTGAGTTTGGGGCGGGCCAAAGTGTGTCTGCAAAGCATGACGTATCTGTAGAAACTTATGAAATGAGTTCCTAGGTAAATCAAATTTACTGCACAAAGTGTCATAAGTACAAAAACTATTACCGTCATATACATCTCCTAACAGTTGTACATTATGTAGTTTCCAAAATTGAATTCCGGGAAGTGACAATAGGAATGGGAACATAGGGTTATCCCAGAGAGGGATTTCTGGTGTGTGATCCGAGTATTCATATAAGGCTTTACATGCTTTCCACACCTGGACACCCAATCTATGTATTGGTAATAATCGTCTAGGAAATAAGTTCGGTTTTTCCAGAACAGGCCAAAGTGACTTTAGGTCCAAAAATTCAGCAAGGAGATATTCTGATCTAGGTGTTTGGATATCAATATTTAACCATGCTTTCAAATAGCGTAATTGCCCTGCTAAATAATATGTATATATGTCCAGTAAAGACATGCCCCCACATCCCCTTTGACGGCATAAGGTATCTACTGACAACTTGTGTCTGTTAGGTCCCCATAGAAAAGGCGCTAGCATAGATTTATACTGCTGAAAAACCTTCTTTGGAATAATGCAAGGCGCATGCTCCATAACATATAAGAATTTGGGCAGAACAACCAGTTTAATCAAGTTGATACGACCTGCTACCGATAATGGTAAGCCTCCCCAAACCCTAAATTTCTCCTTACAAAAGTCCAGTAGAGGTACAATATTGGAAGCATGAAAGGAAACTGCATCCTTTGTGATGGTAACTCCCAGGTATTTAAAACTGGATACTATGGGTAAGTCCCCATTAGAAAGTTGCACAGGGTCCATGTCATATAATGGGAAAAGTATGGATTTGGTCCAATTGATTAGGAGGCCAGAGAAGCGACTGAATCCTTCGATTAGTGTTACAGCTCTAGGGAGAGTGGTTTCAACATCAGACATGAAGAGCACCATGTCATCTGCATATAAACCTGTTCTGTCTTTCCCTTGTCTCAGACTCACTCCCTTAAAGATTCCATCTTCTCTTATGCGTATAGCCAATGGCTCTATAGCCAGTGCAAATAGTAAGGGAGAAAGTTGGCATCCCTGCCGCGTGCCTCTACCCAACTGAAAGCTACTTGAGGATATTCCATTCACTAGGATATTGGACTTAGGCTCCTTATATAATATAGAGATCCATTTGATAAAATTCGGACCAATCCCAAACTGCTCCAGTGTGGCAAGTAAGTATGGCCATTCTATGGAATCGAAGGCCTTAGCCGCATCTAATGAAGCCAGTGCCCACCTCTGATGTCTAGCCAAGCCCACTTGCGTGACCACCTGCACTCTTCTGATATTATCTGAAGTGGATCTCCCAGGCAGAAACCCCGACTGATCTGGATGAATCAATGGGCTAACTACCCCACTCAGTCTAGATGCCAGAATCTTCGCTAAAATGTTATAATCCAGATTCAGCAGGGATATCGGCCTGTAAGAACCGCACTCCACTGGGTCCTTCCCAGGTTTCAACAAAATCACAATAGACGCGTCGTATAGGGATGGTGGTAAATTTCCCTGTCTAAATGACTCATTATACATGTGCAGCATAGATTGAGATATAGAGGCGGCATATTTGGAATAAACCTCCACTGGCAGTCCATCAGGACCAGGGGATTTCCCTTTTGCTAATGCGGATATAGCATCCAAGATCTCTTGAATTGTTATCTGGGCATCCAATATATTCCTTGATTCCTGTGATAACTTCGGAATCTCTATGTCCGAGAGATAGTCCCTCACCTCATCAGTTGTATAATCTGCTCTTTCAGAATACAGCTCCTGGTAATACTCCCTGAATCTGCTGACAATGGCATCAGGTTCAGTTAGCATGACACCATTTACGTCCTTAATCCTAATAATCGCTGGGGAGGCCTGGTTATGTCTGATTATATGAGCTAATAGTTTACTGGATTGATTCCCCATTTCAAAGTAAAATTGTCTGGTAAAAAATAACCTACGCTGGGCCTTCTCTTTCAGGAGGGCCAAATATTGACTTCCTATCCTAAGCCAATTTTGTTTGTTCTGCTCAGTGGGATCATCAACATATATCCTCTCCAAAGCAGAGCATTCCGAAGCCATCTCCTCTTCCAACCTAGCTGAGGCTTTCTTCACAAAAGATATGGAGGATTTTAGACAGCCCCTCAAATAAGCTTTCAGTGTGTCCCATTTCAGCAAGGGATCTACATTATCATCATGAACCTCTGCAAATACCGCGAGCAGATCCGGTACACGATCATTAGGTGAGAAAAGGGTAAGCCAAAATGGATGTATCTTCATCGACTGACACGCTCTCTTATGTCCAGTTAAAAGAGTTAAGAGTATTGGTGAATGGTCAGATACCCCTCTCACACCAAATGCAATCTGATAGCCAGTTGAGCACATATCAGAGTTCCCCATAATATAATCTATTCTAGACAGACTATTATGACTGGCAGAATGACAGGAATAAACGTTATCATTGGGATGTTTGAGCCGCCACATATCCACCCAGGGCCGATCCTACACGGGGTGCAGTGGGTGCCCCGCACCCCAGCGCTGCGGCCCTGGTGACAAGTGGGGGCGGCCGCGGCCGGCGGCAGGGCAGAGCAGGAGATGAGCGCCTCCATTGCGGAAGCGCTCATCTCCATAGTCATCTGTATTGCCGTCCTCAGGACGGCAATACAGATGCCTGTCTGTGCTGCGGCAGAGGAGGGAGAGGTGTGTCCCCTCCTGTTCCTCTGATAGGCTGCCGGCTTAGTGCTGGCAGCCTATCAGAGGCCGGTGATGGCGCGATGACGTCATCGCGTCGCCTGAGCCGTATAGCGAGGGACACAGACGGAAGAGGTGGCCTGCATCGCATCGCATTGCTGGAGGTAAGTATAAGTGTATTCTTTTTTTTTATTTTTTTATATAGGTACAATACTGGGCTGGCACATGATAAGGGGGGCTACTGGGCTGGCACATAAGGGGGGACTACTGGGCTGGGCTGGCACATGATAAGGTTGGCTACTGGGCTGGCACATGATAAGGGGGGACTACTGGGCTGGCACATGATAAGGGGGGACTACTGGGCTGGCACATGATAAGGGGGGACTACTGGGCTGGCACATGATAAGGGGGGCTACTGGCACATGATATGGGGGGCTACTGGCACATGATATAGGGGCACTCTGGCTACTGGCACATGATATGGGGGCACTCTGGCTACTGGCACATGATAATGGGGGGGATCTGGCTACTGGCACATGATATGGGGGGGGGGCTCTGGCTACTGGCACATGATAAGGGGGGGGCTCTGGCTACTGGCACATGATATGGGGGGCTACTGGCACATGATAAGGGGGGCTACTGGCACATGATAAGGGGGCTACTGGCACATGATAAGGGGGTCTACTGGCACATGATAAGGGGGTCTACTGGCACATGATAAGGGGGGCTACTGGCACATAAGGGGGGCTACTGGCACATGATATGGGGGGGCTCTGGCTACTGGCACATGATGGTGGGGGGGCTAATATTTCTGGCACATGATTGGGGGCACTCTGGCTACTGGCACATGATATGGGGGGCTCTGGCTACTGACACATGATATGGGGGGGCTCTGGCTACTGACATGATATGGGGGGGCTCTGGCTACTGGCACATGATGGTGGGGGGGCTCTTATTACTGGCACATGATTGGGGGCATCTATGGGGGCACATCTTACTGCAGATTATTGGGGGGCACTATAGGGGCATCTACTGAGGCTAAAAAAGAAGATATTTTATATGGGGCCTCTGTATAGGGGCATTTTATACTGGGACACATTATGGTGGGTACTATGGGAAAGGGGGGGGCACTATGGGGGTCATCTACGGGGGCACTGAGAAGGGGTATTTTATATTGGCACATTATGGGAACATTAGCTCAACTGGGGGCATTACAAATGTTTTGCATATTATAAGGAGAATTATTACTACTGGGGGGGCATTATGGTGGGCTTTATTACTCCCCCATGGTATGACCCCCTAGTAGCAGCACCAGCCTCTCCCTGCTCTGCTATCCCTCTGCCCTTTCTCCAAATCCTTATTATGAAATCTTTCTCATTAGGTTAAAGCACAACATCAGCTCCGCCGAGCCCCCGGCCAAAGTGTTGAAGTGGCGTCCGAGATCCCCAAGGGCCAAGTCAAGTAACTGTAAGTTTTTATGGGGGTTCTACAAAAGAGCTATCGTGGGGCAAAGTTCATATTCGTGTTTACACACGTGTTTTAAAATGAATGCTTTCTCCTATTATAAACAAGTAAATAATGACGCAATGCTGTGGGGCTGGTGTGCAACTTTTTCCAGGGCTGGTTTTTATCCCCAGTCCGGCCCTGGCCGAGCGAGCCGCCGGGACTTTTTTTTTTTTGACTTTTTTTTTTTTGACTTTTTTTTTTTTTTAAGCCGAGCAGCCGAGCCGCCGATTCGTGGGGCTGAAGTTGTTGCCATAGAAACATTGTAAAGGGGAGGAGTTAGTAAGATAACCACGCCCATGTGGGGGCGCCAGAAATATTTCTGCACCCAGGCGCCTGTGACCCTAGGATCGGCCCTGTATCCCCCCATCCAACTTCTGCCATTAATTTAGCTAGAGAGGATCCACACCCATCAACATTGCTCATAGAACCACCTGGATGGAACATATCCAAAGTGTTAGACATAATTATATTATAGTCACCCATACATAACACCCTA
The DNA here is from genome assembly GCF_905171765.1 of Bufo bufo. Lineage (NCBI taxonomy): Eukaryota > Metazoa > Chordata > Amphibia > Anura > Bufonidae > Bufo > Bufo bufo. The sequence goes on along the minus strand of NC_053392.1, from coordinate 388,063,240 downwards.
GCTGAAGGATAGGAAACAGCAAAGCTAATAGCCTGGTGGAGTATTTGCAGAGAGGATGGGGGAGGTATATACACACCTATCAAGACATACAGAATACCCTGAATATATGCTGCCACAAATATGTATCGCCCAGCGGGATCTATCTGCATTTGCTCAAGTTCCCATCTTAATGATTTATGTATCATTAAGGATACTCCACGGGACAAATTCGTATAGTAGGAATGCTGCGCCCATTGCTGCCACGGTTTCCTCAGTCGCTTAACCGTATCTTTGGTTAAATGAGTCTCCTGCAGACATAATATGTGTGGGTTAAATTTCCTTATCTCAGAAAACACCATAGCTCTTTTCCTCACGCTCCCTAGACCCCGGATGTTCCACGACATTACTCTCATGTCTGCCATTTCCCATCATTCACATCTGGAATCCTAGTAGTTACGTGATTTAGTGACCTTAATAACGTGGCATTGACATAGTACGGATCAGTGAACATGTAAAAGAAAAACTCAAAACAATACAAAAATGCAGGATTCGGAATATGTTTCATTCCGGATAGGTACTTTTCTATCCTGCAATACTTCAATAGTGACATAGCACCGTGGCAACACTTAAACGGAGAGTACTAATGGTATATCTTTACCAGTCGCACTGATATTGACAGCTGTAACATATAAAAGAACACATACCCTAGCTTTCACGTAGGTATATGAAAAAATGCACATACGCACAACATAAGATTACTCTTATAAATGATATGAGGTTATCAACATTATAGGTGCTTAGGCCCAGGCGAGACGTCCTCCCTCTATTCCCTTCACACTTATCCAGCATCAGATATGTTATGAATCATATATCAATGGATCGTTATACTCCTATATCTAAAAGGGAAGACGCCTCCCCAACCGCCCCACAAAGCACATCACTCTCTGGGTTTCAAAACTGCGCGAACAACATATAAATTACTGAAGCAAGGTAAAACATGAACGGTTCATCCTGACATATTTTTCCTCCCAATCAAAACAAGGTAAGTGTGGAAATAAATTGCATTCCCGATATTAAGGCCTTACAGCCCGACATCATGCCCCGTCCTATCGCTGTAGCATACCACATATTACCCAGGAGCAAAGTCATCTTTGATCTCTAGCAGGACGAGGCCTGCTTTCCAACCAGGCGACAACCTCCGTCGGCGAATTGAAGAATCTACTCCTCTCTCCATCAGCAATCCGCAGACGAGCTGGATACGCCATAGAATATGGTATGTCCAGATCTCGGAGGCGTTTCTTCACAGCCACAAATGTAGCCCTGCGCTTTTGTAATTCCGCAGAAAAATCCGGAAAAAGCATGATCGTGGCGTTCTCAAAGCAGATATTCTGTTTACGCCTCGCCAGTTGAAGGATGCGATCCCTATTGTTGGAATTCAACAGTCGCGCCAGAAGCGGACGTGGAGGGGCTCCTGGTGGTGGTGCCTTGGCGGGAACTTTGTGGGCTCTTTCCACAATGAATGCACTGGAGAAGGTGGCATCAGGAAAGGTAGATTTTAGCCATGTAGTGACAAAAGTACCAGGGTCAGTACCTTCTGCTCCTTCTGGAAGGCCAATTATGCGCAGATTATTACGTCTCGTGCGATTTTCAAAGTCATCGCATTTCTGCTGCCAAAATTCAACCTTCTTTTCCAAGTCGGATATTTGCTCAGGTATCGGGTTCACTCTATCTTCCACAACAGAGATTCTTTGCTCCGATTCCTTGATGCGCTCACGCATGTTCTGCATGTCAGCCCTTAGCAGGCCTATGTCCACCTTCACCTCTTCCAACTTTCCTGATAAGGAGGACCGAGAAGATGTGATGGCTAGCAATAGCTGTTCCGTCACTTGTTTGAGTGATGGCTCACCCTGGGTCGCTTCCTCTGTTTCCACAAGCGATTCCCCAGATGCCGATGATGAGCGTGCCTGCGCTCCCGCTCCGCCGCCATCTTGATTATCCAGGCGGGCAAACTCTTTGAGCTTTTCTGCGGCGGTAGGAGCCCTATTTCGGGACATTTTCAGTGCACGAGATCTACCCGATCTCTTACCCCTCGGTGTAGAAATGTTGGCGTTTGGTAATTTCAGGATTAATGTAAAAGCCAGGGTATGAGGTCCGGAGCTTCTGCTAACCGCGTCTGCTCATGCCAGCTTCCGGCCACGCCCCCCTCTGTTGTCCATGCTTAGTGCAGCGCACACAGACACACAATGAAAAGGCTAAGTAAACTTCTCTCCTTTTTATCTGCTTTAATGTGTGATTTTTATATTGCCCACACCTGTTACTTGCCCCAGGTGACTTTAAAGAAGCATCACATGCTTGAAACAATCTTATTTATCCACAATTTTGAAAGGGTGCCAATAATTTTGTCCAGCCCCTTTTTGGAGTTTGGTGTGACATTACGTCCCATTTGCTTTTTTTCCTCCCTTTTTTGGTTTTGTTCCAATACACACAAAGGGAATAAACATGTGTATAGCAAAACATGTGTTACTGCAATACCTTTCTGTGAGAAATACTTCATTTTATTGAAAAATTTCAGGGGTGCACACATTTATGGCCATGACTGTATATCTGTTTAGAGTCTGCTCCTCACCACCTCCCATGGGATACCATAACTTCTATGGATTTTTTTACCAGTAGAATAAGAATGAACCCGTCTGTCCAATCAATATTATATGCTAGTGCCGAATCTCCTTAGCACCTCTGCACCTTTTCTACCTGCTTCAGGAATCCAAAAGCAGGTTCCAGCCCAGTATTCCAATGCAGCTGCAAGCAATAATGTTAGGATACTATGCTTTCTCATTGCTGACTTATGTTGTTGCAATTCAAACCCTTCCCAACATTGCTTATTCATTGAATTGACAGCTCTGTTTAACTGCAAATCAAAATGGCAGCCTCCAGAAAATCAATATGGCAGCCTTCATGAAAAATTTCAATAGATAGAGCACTGAGCGTGTCACAATGGAACCCTTCAGCATCCATGGATGATGACATACGTATCAATGGGACCTTGCTGTTTTTCTTCCTGGGAACAGTCATATTGCTTCATTCTTCACTCAGGTGTGGGTCCGTGCACATTAACAGGTAAGGCCGAATGCACACGGCAGTGGAAGACAGACGTGAGCGGTCCGTGGTATCCCGGCCTGGCATCCTACTGAAAGCAGGAGCGCACGACGTCATTGGTTGCTATGACGCCGTGCGCTTCATGCCGCCGCTGCACTACAGTAATAGACTTGTATGATCTATACGAGTGTATTACTATAGTGCAGCGGCGGCATGAAGCGCACGGCGTCATAGCAACCAATGACGCCATGCGCTCCTGCTGTCAGCAGGATGCCAGGCCGGGATACCACGGACCGCTCACATCCGTGTTCCACGGCCGTGTGCATTTGGCCTAAGGGTTGACATAAACAGGTAAAGCCTCTTTCAGACGGGCTTCCCGGATTTGCTCCGGATGCATCCCAGGTGCATTGCGGGAAACCCGCGCAAATGTGCACACGATTTGAGTCAGTTTTGACTATGATTGCGTTGCGTTGTTCAGTTTTATCTGCGAGAGTGTAATGCATTTTGCACGCGCGTGATAAAAAACTGAATGTGGTACCCAGACCCGAACTTCTTCATTGAAGTTTGGGTTTGGGTTAGGTGTTGTGTAGATGTTATTATTTTCCCTTATAACATGGTTATAAGGGAAAATAATAGCATTCTTAATACAGAATGCTTACTAAAATGTTGCTTGAGGGGTTAAAAAGTATAAGCAAGATATTGCTGCATTTGTGGGAGGGGAGGCTGATTACAAGGCTATTCATACGTACCTGTGGGCCCAGGCTGGCTGATTACTAGGCTATTTATAGGCACCTGTGGGCCCAGGCTGATGCCGATTCAGCTGATTTCATTACCTCTGGGTCAGCTCTAGGATACAGCAGCATGGTGTGGAGGCTCCCTACGGCTGGGCGACGGCAGAATGTCACAGGAGGGCGCTGATATTCATGGTAGGATTGGAGTTGTTTGCACGGGACCCACGCTGCGGTCCGCGACATGTAGAGCTCTGGGATGAAGTAGTTTGGGCGCTAATGGTCAAACGATGGTTGTTAGTATTGTTTGTCTGGCTATTCAGAGGCCTGGTGGGGCCATTGCATACAGTTATTGGGGTAGCATGTGCTTAGAGTAGGCATGGTGGTATGTTTTCCGATACCTAGTTTACATGCAGGGTGCGTGTCTGCAGTGGGCTCAAACTATGCACACTGTGTTAAGTGATGGTAAATATGGATTAATGGTCGATTTAAAAAAAACAAAAAAACTGCAGCATTGTGTGGCAGCTTGTTCACATCTGGGTAAACAGCAAAACGTGCCATGTGAATGCTGGCGCTCACAGTAGCATCGACCTTGCTGCACAGGACTCGCACTGCGGTCCGCGGTTTGCAGTGTTCTGGGACGAAGGGGGTTTGGCGCTAATGTTCGAATGATTGTGGTTAGGAGTGTTACCTTCAAAACTACGTCTGTGTCTGCATTTACATTTTGTCCTATACACCATTCACTACTAGAGCTGCGTTCATACGTCCGCTGTTGCATTACGTTAATACTCTGCTCACTTTCAGATTGCTTTCATACGGCTGCTTATACCATGCTCTTCATGCTCGTACTCAGAGCTGTGCCCATACCATGTTTTAGGCACCACTCGCATCCAGAGCTGCATTCACCCACTTGTTCTTACATTACGTGTTATACTCTGCTTCCACTTAAAGCTGCATTTCTTTTCATTGCTACATTAAGGTTACTCAGTATTCTTACTAGGGCAAACGGCACACCGCTCTGATACTACTCTTCTGATAAACATAGCTGCTTTCTTTTCAGGCTTACGTTTCTTTCTTTCCTTGGTTTGTTACATTCCATAGGTCTACCTTCTCTGTTCACTTAAAAAATAAAAAAAAATTGTGGTCTTCTTTAGTCCTGGTTTGCATTCACTCAGACTGGTCTCCTTGACTTCTGGTTCGTATTCACTCAGATTGGTCTCCTGCCCAGTTAACCAAATGGCTCCCCAGCGGTCAGTGGGCCAATAGGAGTAAGCCCCTACTATATTTTCACAGTAGTTCATTCGTTTGTCACGATAAGGGTCTTCTCTTAGCGAACTGCAATGCCTCTGGCTCTTGTTTTTCTCCCATCTGTTTCAGTATTGCGGTTGGTTTAATGTCTCGTTTATACGCGTGGTTTGGATCACTAATGTCTATGCATTTTTCTTTAGGTCTGGGTCACGTTTTTACTTGTCACTGTAAGGTCATTCAGTTCAGTCTCTCGGCTTCGGGGGGCTTCATGTCCTCGGGGGCCCGATAACTGTTCTTCATGTTCGTTAGGTGTACAATATGGTTGTAGGCTGGTTAGCGTCCTAGGTTTATTATCGGAGAGGGTCATTGGTTATGCGAGTCCACAAGGCATACTGGTGCTGCATAAGTGGTTTATATTTTATTTAAAAAAAAAAGGGAATCCGCCATTAGTCTCTCACGTATGGCTTCTCCGTTTTAGATTACACGGATGACTCTGCCATTAGTCTCTCACGGATGACTCTGCCATTAGTCTCTCACGGATGACTCTGCCATTAGTCTCTCACGCATGGCTTCTCCGTTTTTAGGTTTACACATATGATATGACTCCGCCATTAGAGTCTCTTGCGCATGGCTCCGCCATTAGAGTATCTCACGCATGGCTTCTCCGTTTAAGTTTACGCATATGACTCCGCCATTAATCTCTCATGTATGACTCCGCCATTAGTCTCCCACGCATGGCTTCTCCGTTTTAGTTACACGTATGGCTCCGCCATTAGACTCTCCCGCATGGCTTCTCCGTTTTAGGTTTACACATATGACTCCGCCATTAGAGTCTCTCACGCATGGCTCCGCCATTAGAGTCTCTCACGCATGGCTTCTCCGTTTTAGTTACACGGATGGCTTCGCCATTAGTCTCTCGCGCATGGCTTCGCCATTAGTCTCTCACGTATGGCTTCTCAGTTTTAGATTACACATATGACTCCGCCATTAGTCTCTCCCGCATGGCTTCTCCGTTTTAGGTTTACACATATGACTCCGCCATTAGACTCTCCCGCATGGCTTCTCCGTTTTAGGTTTACACATATGACTCCGCCATTAGACTCTCCCGCATGGCTTCTCCGTTTTAGGTTTACACATATGACTCCACCATTAGAGTCTCTCACGCATGGCTTCTCTGTTTTAGGTTTACGCATATGACTCCGCCATTAGAGGCTCTCGTGCATGGCTCCGCCATTAGTCTCACGCATGGCTTCTCCGTTTTAGTTACACGTATGGCTCCGCCATTAGAGGCTCTCACGCATGGCTCCACCATGAGTCTCTCACACATGGTCTCTCCGTTTTAGGGTACACGCATGGCTCCGCCATTAGTCTCTCACGCATGGCTTCTCCGTTTTAGGTTACACGTATGGCTCCGCCATTAGAGGCTCTCACGCATGGCTCCGCCTTTAGAGTCTGCCGCGCATGGCTTCTCCGTTTTAGATTTTACACACAAACTCCTCCATTCGAGGCCGGCTGCATGGTCCCACCACAACTAGGTTCCATGTCTTTCTGCCTTCAGACCCGCTCGCATGGCTCTGTCATCTGTGGCTCGCAATACAATTTCTTGTGGTGGCTCGTGCCATTAGAGCCTCACTCACATTATTGTTTTCTCTAACTTTTTTTAATTTCTAGGTTGTTGGGTATAAAAGGAAATCATTGTTTTCTTTATAAGCCGTCATCCCGAGCCTGCCTTTGCGGACATCACCTTCTCCCAGGCAGGCTTACTTCATCTACAAACTCGGGCTGAGGGTGTTGGTGTCCGGCCTAAGTCCTGGGTATCGGTCTGTCTTCCAGTAGGAGGTACAGTAATAAGGCGTAATTTACGAAGTCTGCCACGTCTACAGACACAACAAAATCATATCACGACTACAGGCGCAGTATACGTAGTTTATCACGACCTTAAGCTTTATTTTCTGTTACAACTGCAGGTATGGTGTACGTCTGTCCTTATTACAAGCAACATTAGCTCGTTAATCGAAATAGACATGTATTTCTGTTTATGGTTCCCCAGGCCTGGTGAGTTTACACATTTCAATTAATCTACTACTAGTGCAAGACTGCATATGCCATGTTCTAATTTTTGGCTCCTTTATAAAAAATAAAATAAAAAGTGTGGCCTGGGGAATAAGTAGCGGTGAAGTATTTTGCCACCAGGAACAGTTGGTGTCCTATCACTGCCCTTGGCGAATGGTTGGAGTTAATTTAGGCCCTTCCAACAGATTCACCATTGTTTGTTTCAGTCTGCAGCTCTCAGGATTCAGACCTTCTCGTTGTATGGTCATGTGTTAGTGTACATAGGAGTAAATAGTTTCTGGTTACCGGCCACTCTTTTAATCGCATCAGCATTAACCATCTCCAAGAACGATGTGCCAATGCACAAGACAAAGAGGTAAGGTAGATGGAAGTCACTGTGTTATATACGGTATATTCCGCACCTTCATCATGAAAGGTCTTTTCGTTCAAAGTGGGTGTCGTAACGGTATGTATATATTTACTCTAAACTAAGGTCTGCTCTTTTTGGCAACTTTAGGCTGCCCTTCCACAGCAGTTATGGCATAATTCTACTGCTTGTTGTAGATAGGTTAGGTTCACCTTTCTGATAGCCGATCCGACCACAAGTATAAGCAAGATATTGCTGCATTTGTGGGAGGGGAGGCTGATTACAAGGCTATTCATACGTACCTGTGGGCCTAGGCTGGCTGATTACTAGGCTATTTATAGGCACCTGTGGGCCCAGGCTGACGCCGATTTAGCTGATTTCACCCACCCACCCACACCATCTTACAGTCACTTCACATTAGGGTGGCCTACATTAGGCTGCCCTTCCACAGCAGTTATGGCATAATTCTACTGCTCGTTGTAGATAGGGTTAGATAGGTTAGGTTCACCTTTCTGATAGCCGATCCGACCACAAAAAAAAAAAAAAAATAACTCTCCTCATCCACTTGATTGTGCAGCCGGCATCGTCTTTTTTCTTCTTTGAGGACCTGCAAAAAGACCTTTGACGTAACCACGTGGTGAGCGCGGTGACGTCAGCGCATGTCCTGCTGAATGAAGATAGATCGCGATTAGGTCAAAGGTCCTTTTGCAGGTCCTGAAAGAAGACTATGCGGGCTGCGCTATCAAGTGGATGAGGTGAGCTTTTTTATTTATTTTTTAACCCCTCAAGCAACATTTTAGTAGACATTCTGTATTAAGAATGATTTTATTTTCCTTTATAACCATGTTATAAGGGAAAATAATACAGTAAATTGACTTTTATCAATTTGCTAACATCTGCTAGCAACCATGCGTGACAAATCGCATTACATCCGCACTTGCATGCGGATGCTATGCAATTTTCACGCAGCCCTATTCATTTCTATGGGGCCTGCATTCTGTGAAAAACGCAGAATATATAACATGCTACGATTTTCACACAACACACAAGTGATGCGTGAAAATCACTGCTTATCTGCACAGCCCCATTGAAGTGAATGGGTACGGATTCAGTGCGGGTGCAATGCGTTCAACTCACGCATTGCACCTGCACGGAATTCTCGCCCGTGTGAAAGGGGCCTGAAAGTGCACTTTTTGTGTGTCAGTTTGATGGAAAAAGGCACAGTCATAAATAAGTAGATATTGTAGATATGAGAAAGATGATACATAGAGTAGATAGATAGCAAATTACTATATGCAAAAAGTTATTTTTAAACTTTAAGTACCATGTTTGGAAACCCATAGCCTGCTGCTGCTAACCTGAGTATTTTATCAACTTTGCTTGATGTATAAAAGAAATGAATAGAGGGTGTTGAAAGTGTATGGCCTTCTGAAACTAAGGTCTCAGCTTAAGAAAAAATCTCTGTCAAGATAAAATTTAAGCTGTAATGTAACTGATAAGATATGATAAAATGCTTAATAGCCTTGGATTGTTTCCCGAAATAGATTAAAATAAAAGGGCTAGAATGATAAAATTGTAAATCTGTGAAATGAGTAATTGTTTCTGACACCTCCAGCTAAGTGACAGTGTACTGAAAATGAGATTTTCTGATACAGATTCTGAAGGTACCTAGTTTAGAAATCAGTGTTTGGTGGAAGTCTAGGTCTGATATGACAAATGCTCCTGAAAAATATTATAGATACTAACCATTCATTATGCATTAAGCTGTTAAATAATTGTTACCATGCTCTCATACCATAATTGTCTACTATATTTAAACTCCTTACTATAAGAGGTCTAAATCCTGCTATACTGGGTATTAACTGGAATGTCCCCCTTTTCAATAATTAAAATATACTCCTTTTTCTAATCAGTTTTATGTTTTAAAGTGCATATGCTATATTTTTATATTACGTATGCAGATGTACCAAAGCTTCGCTTTACAGGAGGTAACTAGCAGTAAAAACAACTTAGCAGGGATGCAAGTAGAATCCATAGGGCCCCATAGCAAAATGAGATGAGTGGGCACTAGAGTTGAGTGAACACCTGGATGTTCGGGTTCGAGAAGTTCGGCCGAACTTCCCGGAAATGTTCGGGATCTGAACTCGACCCGAACATCGCCCCGAACCCGAACCCCATTGAAGTCAATGGGGACCCGAACTTTTTCGGCACTAAAAAGGCTGTAAAATAGCCCAGGAAAGGGTTAGAGGGCTGCAAAAGGCAGCAAAATGTAGGTAAATCCCCTGTAAACAAATGTGGATAGGGAAATGAATTAAAATTAAAAATAAAATGAATTCAAATTAACTAATATCAATTGGAGAGAGGTCTCATGGCAGAGAATCAAGCTTCACGTCACCCACCACTGGAACAGGCCATTGTCAGATATTTAGGCCCCGGCACCCAGACAGAGGTCCCATAGCAGAGAATCAGGCTTCACGTCACCCACCACTTAAACAGGCCACTGTCAGATATTTTTAGGCCCCGGCACCCAGACAGAGGAGAGGTTCATTCAACTTTGGGTTGCCCCGCAATATAATGGTAAAATGAAAATAAAAAAAGGATTGAATGAGGAAGTGCCCTGGAGTACAATAATATATGGTTAAGGGGAGGTAGTTATAAATGTCTAATCTGCACAAGGGATGGACAGGTCCTGTGGGATCCATGCTTGGTTCATTTTTATGAACGTCAGCTTGTCCACATTGGCTGTAGACAGGCGGCTGCGTTTGTCTGTAATGACGCCCCCTGCCGTGCTGAATACACATTCAGACAAAACGCTGGCCGCCGGGCAGGCCAGCACCTCCAAGGCATAAAAGGCTAGCTCTCTCCACGCGGAAAATTTGGAGACCAAGAAGTTTAATGGGGCCGAACCATCAGTCAGTACGTGGAGGGGTGTGCACACGTACTGTTCCACCATGTTAGTGAAATGTTGCCTCCTGCTAACACGTTCCGTATCAGGTGGTGGTGCAGTTAGCTGTGGCGTGGTGACAAAACTTTTCCACATCTCTGCCATGCTAACCCTGCCCTCAGAGGAGCTGGCCGTGACACAGCTGCGTTGGCGACCTCTTGCTCCTCCTCTGCCTTCGCCTTGGGCTTCCACTTGTTCCCCTGTGACATTTGGAAATGCTCTCAGTAGCGCGTCTACCAACATGCGCTTGTACTCGCGCATCTTCCCATCACGCTCCAGTGCAGGAAGTAAGGTGGGCACATTGTCTTTGTACCGGGGATCCAGCAGGGTGGCAACCCAGTAGTCCGCACACGTTAAAATGTGGGCAACTCTGCTGTCGTTGCGCAGGCACTGCAGCATGTAGTCGCTCATGTGTGCCAGGCTGCCCAGAGGTAAGGACAAGCTGTGCTCTGTGGGAGGCGTATCGTCATCGTCCTGTGTTTCCCCCCAGCCACGCACCAGTGATGGGCCCGAGCTGCGTTGGGTGCCACCCCGCTGTGAACATGCCTCATCCTCATCCTTCTCCACCTCCTCCTCATCCTCCTCGTCCTCCAGTAGTGGGCCCTAACTGGCCACATTTGTAACTGGCCTCTGCTGTTGCAAAAAACCTCCCTCTGAGTCACTTCGAAGAGACTGGCCTGAAAGTGCTAAAAATGACCGTCTTCCTCCTCCTGGGCCACCTCCTCTTCCATCATCGCCCTAAGTGTTTTCTCAAGGAGACATAGAAGTGGTATTGTAACGCTGATAACGGCGTCATCGCCACTGGCCATGTTGGTGGAGTACTCGAAACAGGGCACACAGGTCTCGCATGGAGGCCCAGTCATTGGTGGTGAAGTGGTGCTGTTCTGCAGTGCAACTGACCCGTGCGTGCTGCAGCTGAAACTCCACTATCGCCTGCTGCTGCTCGCACAGTCTGTCCAGCATGTGCAAGGTGCAGTTCCACCTGGTGGGCACGTCGCATATGAGGCGGTGAGCGGGAAGGCCGAAGTTACGCTGTAGCGCAGACAGGCGAGCAGCGGCAGGATGTGAACGCCGGAAGCGCGCACACACGGCCCGCACTTTATGCAGCAGCTCTGACATGTTGGGGTAGTTGTGAATGAACTTCTGCACCACCAAATTCAGCACATGCGCCAAGCAAGGGATGTGCGTCAAACTGGCTAGTCCCAGAGCTGAAACGAGATTTCGCCCATTATCGCACACCACCAGGCCGGGCTTGAGGCTCACTAGCAGCAACCACTCATCGGTCTGTTGTTCTATACCCCGCCACAACTCCTGTGCGGTGTGGGGCCTGTCCCCCAAACATGAGTTTCAGAATGGCCTGCTGATGTTTACCCCGCGCTGTGGTGAAGGTGTGTGGCTGACTGGATGAGCAGGTGGAAGAAGAGGAGGAGGAAGCTGAGTAGGAGGAGGAGGAGACAGGAGGCAAAGAATGTTGCCCTGCGATCCTTGGCGGCGGAAGAACTCTTCAGCTCTTCGCCTGGGGCCCATCCACCACTACATTTACCCAGTGTGCAGTTAGGGAGATATAGCGTCCCTGGCCCTGCTTAGGTGGACCTTCCCACAGATGGCGTTGCGCAGTGCACAATTGATTTTATCGGATACTTGGTTGTGCAGGGAAGGCACGGCTCTCTTGGAGAAGTAGTGGCGGCTGGGAACAACATACTGTGGGACAGCAAGCGACATGAGCTGTTTGAAGCTGTCTGTGTCCACCAGCCTGAATAACAGCATTTCATAGGCCAGTAGTTTAGAAATGCTGGCATTCAGGGCCAGGGATCGAGGGTGGCTAGGTGGGAATTTACGCTTTCTCTCAAATGTTTGTGATGGAGAGCTGAACGCTGCCCTGTGACATGGTTGAGATGCTTGGTGACGGAGGTGGTGGTACATCCTCTGATTGCTCGGCGGCAGGTGCCAACGTTCCTCCAGAGGCGGAATAAGAGGCCGAGGCAGCAGCAGCAGAAGAGTTAGCAGGGGGAGCCTGAGTGAGTTCCTTGTTTTTAAGGTGTCTACTCCACTGCAGTTCATGCTTTGCATGCAGGTTGTGCTAAGGTTCAGAATGTTAATGCCTCGCTTCAGGCTCTGATGGCACAGCGTGCAAACCACTCGGGTCTTGTCCTCAGTACATTGTTTGCAGAATTGCCACACCAGGGAACTCCTCGAAGCTGCCTTTGGGGTGCTCGGTCCCAGATGGCGGTGGTCAGTAGCAGACGGACTCTCTTGGCGGCGGGTGTTCTGCTTTTGCCCACTGCTCCCTCTTTTGCTACGCTGTTGGCTCAGTCTCACCACTGCCTCTTCCTCCGAATTCTGAAAGTCAGTGGCACGACCTTCATTCCATGTGGGGGTCTAGGACCTCATCGTCCCCTGCATCGTCTTCCACCCAGTCTTCCTCCCTGACCTCCTGTTCAGTCTGCATACTGCAGAAAGACGCAGCAGTTGGCACCTGTGTTTCGTCATCAGAGACGTGCTGAGGTGGTATTCCCATGTCCTCATCATCAGGAAACATAAGTGGTTGTGCGTCAGTGCATTCTATGTCTTCCACTGCTGGGGAAGGGCTAGGTGAATGCCCTTGGGAAACCCTGCCAGCAGAGTCTTCAAACAGCATAAGAGACTGCTGCAAACTTGAGGCTCAGACAGTTTCCCTGATATGCATGGGGGTGATGTGACAGACTGATGGGCTTGGTTTTCATGCGCCATCTGTGCGCTTTCTGCAGAAGACTGGGTGGGAGAAAATGTGAACGTGCTGGATCCACTGTCGGCCACCCAATTGACTAATGCCTGTACCTGCTCAGGCCTTACCATCCTTAGAACGGCATTGGGCCCCACCAAATATTGCTGTAAATTCTGGCTGCTACTGGGACCTGAGGTAGTTGGTTCACTAGGACGTGTGGCTGTGGCAGAACAGCCACGTCCTCTCCCAGCACCAGAGGGTCCACTAACACCACCACGACCATGTCCGCGTCCCTTACTAGATGTTTTCCTCATTGTTACCGTTCACCACAATAAGAAAAAAATTATTTGGCCAAATGTATTAAATTCAAATTCAGGCCTTTTTTTACAGGCACCTAACACTATCTGGCTATCTATTTAGGTACCGTATTACACTAATACAGGCACAGCAGTAACGACAGATTTAGCTGAATATAAATTGTAGGCCTAGTATTTAGGCGCTGGATGACAGGTATCCCTTTTACAGACCGAATTAGACTTGGAAATGCACGGTAGTGTGTGAAGTTATTGAGGATGACCCTATCCGCACCTTCAATCTAATATACCCTTTTATGGATAGATTTAACCTTGGCCTGATAGAGCAGAAACCACTAATTTAGGGAATTGCTAAGTTGGGAATTGTATTCAATCCAGAACAAAAACTGCTTCGGCAGACAGCAGACAGTATTACAATTGGCTAGCCACAGCTGAAACACCAGATTTAGGGTACTGCTATTTTGGCAATTGTATTTTACCCCTCAATAAAATAGCAAGCACAGCCAAGCCCCTGATGTAGTATATAGCAAAAAACAACACACTATTGATGGTTAAAAATGGACTTGGTGGCAGCTTGTGCTGGCGCACCACAAGACACAAAATGGCCGCCGATCACCCCAGAAAAAAGTGACTGAAAAACGCTCTGGGCAGCCTTAAAACAGTGAGCAATTGAATAGCAGAGGTTGTAGATACACAGCTCTATATCGATCACTTCAGTAAATAAATCCCTGCCTAATCTCGCCCTAACAGCAGCAGCTGCATCCTGTTCCTACACTGATCATAGCAGAGTGACATGCGGCGCTACGTGACTCCAGCTTAAATAGAGGCTGGGTCACATGCTGCACTGGCCAATCACAGCCATGCCAATAGTAGGCATGGCTGTGATGGCCTCTTGGGGCAAGTAGTATGACGCTTGTTGATTGGCGGCTTTGCAGCCTTTCAAAAAGCGCCGACTTTTACGAAGATGTTCGGGTCCGTGTCACGGACACCCCAAAATATACAGTTTGGGTTTGCTCATCCCTAGTGGGCACCACTCCAATAACAGGGCACTGAAACAGTAGTAGTAATACAAGATAACTGAAACATAGGTGGCAATAATTAAAGGTTTAAATTAGGGATGAGTGAAGCAAGCTTCAGATCCTAGACCTGCAGTGAAGAACAGTGCAGCCAATTCGCTGCACTAATAATGAAGACTGTACTGTATAGTCGGTCTTCGTTGTTAATGGGTATGTGGTACCTTTTTAATGCACCTTAAAACAGGGAATATTGCTGGTATGGGGTTTGGCTGTTCAGGTGGGGGTGCAATATGCTGGCATATCCATTTCTCCAACCCCAGTGCTCTCCTGCTCTACAGGTGGGAGCCCTTCTTCTGCCATCTGCTTTCCACATGTAATATTGATGAGAATGTCATCAGGAACATCCAGCTCCTCCTCTCTCTGCATTTTGCTGACTTTTTTTGGAGACTTTAAAGGATGATTTGGAAGAAGTTAAAGCCAGCAAAAGATGAGGATGATCATGATTAAAACCTGGCCCCTCTAAGGGGTGCAGACTGGATGGTATTGGTTGGCACGCTGACAGTGGAATAATAAAGGCTTCCATCTTATTGGTAATAAATTACATATCTTAGTTTACGTCTGATGTAGGAATAAATAAATAAAACTGACACAGAATACGTTTCCCTGCACTCTACCTGCACTCTCCCTCTCCAATATTCTTCTAAAAATAATTTTCAGGAACACTGTCCCTAGCACATGAGCACTTGCCACATCTCTCCCTATGCTCAGCTCACAGGACAATGGCGGAGACCACGCGGGATGAGGGTTTTATAAGGCTGTAAAATCACAGTGGATCGCTATCTGTGGATTGGCTGGCTGCATGGCATTATGGATAATCTTTCTTCCTGGGCTTGTCTGCTCTACTCTTAGTTTCACTTTGTAACATGTGCAGTTGCCATTTTAGGAAAACCTGATTTGTTACCACTAAACGTCAATTTCAGATTCGCTGCAAATAGAAATATTCCTAAACTTTGGATTGAATTCCGCTTCAAATGCTTCTCTTTGCTCAACACTAGTACTAATTGATGACCTATCCTGAATATAAGTCATCATCTTTTCCAGAATAACCCCTTTTAAAAACCTTTAAACTGTCTAGTCTAATTTTATACCATCTATTTTAGTCTTACTTTGAGCCGCATCGTACATGTACGGGACGCTGATCGGGCGGGTGCAGGAGCTGCGCCTGCCTGATCAGCGGCAGGGGTCCAGCAGCCACTGATAGCCGGACCCCTGCAGTATCACCGATGCCAGAGAATTAACCCTTGCACTGCCAGTCAGTGCTAACCGCGGCACGTGAGGGCTTCAGATGTGTGCGGGGTGTCCAACAGGTCCCCGTGCTGCTGTGACAGGGACCCGATGGCAGGGAAGGCAGCCCGATGCCTTCCTTAGGCATCGTGGCTGCCTTCCGGGAGAGCTTTTGAGATCCAGCCCCCTGGATCTCACAGGCAAGCTGACTGAAGAGTATTACAGTGTGTAATACACTTACAGCCAATGCATTACAATACAGAAGTATCAGACACCCAGAAGTTGTGTGTGAAAAAAAAAAAGTTTAACAAAAAAAATTTAAGTAAAAAAAAAAAGGGGGTTCTTTTCCTAGAATAAACTAAAAAAAAATAATTGTAAAAAATAGGGAAATATTAGGTATTGCCGCGTCCGTATCGACTGGCTCTGTAAAAATATCACATAATCTAACCCCTCAGGTAAACACCGTCAAAAAAATAAAATAAAAACTGTTCAATCAAAAAGGTGTATGCCCCCCCAAAATAGTACCAATCTGACCGTCACTTCTTTCCGCAAAAAATGTGTCCCTAACTAAGACAATCGCCCATAAAATAAAAAAAAAACTGGCTCTCAGACTATTGAGACACTAAAATATGACTTTTTTTTTTGTTTCAAAAATGCGTTTATTGTATTAAATGTAAAAAATAAAGTAGACATATTAGGTATCATAGAAACATAGAAACATAGAATGTGTCGGCAGATAAGAACCATTTGGCCCATCTAGTCTGCCCAATATACTGAATACTATGGATAGCCCCCATAGTATTCAGTATCGCCATGTCTGTAACAACCTGCTGTAGAAAAATACCACATGGCCTAACCCTTCAGGCAAATACTGTAAAAAAATTATAAAATAAAATAGCAATTTTTTTGTAACCTTACATCACACAAAGTGTAATAGCAAGCGATCAAAAAGTCATATGCACCCTAAAATAGTGGCAATCAAGCCATCATCTCATCCTGAAAAATTGATACCCACCTAAGACAATTCCCCCCCCCCCCCCCCCCCCCAAAAAAGAAAAAAACTATGGCTCTCACACTACACTATGGAGACACTAAAACATGATTTATTTATTTTTTTTGTTTAAAAAATATCATTGTGTAAAACTTACATAAATAAAAAAAAGCATACATATTTGGTATTGCCATTAGTGATGGACGAACATCGGCCGGGACGATTTGTGATTGCGAACTCGTGTTCGCGATCAAATGTTCGCGAACCGCACGTTCGCGGTGGGCCCCATTCACTTTAATAACAGGCGAACCTGAAAAACCTTCAGGTCATATTTGCAGCCAGCAAACACTTACTGGAAGTACACAAATAGTCCCACAACATGGACAGTGATATACCAGAGGGGGATCGTTGGCAAAATTACCACAAAAAATATGTATTTTAATCAGGGGCCATGTTTATGCGGGAAACTCTCAAAAATGTGCCCTGCTGAAGCTTAGAAAGATTTTATTTCCTATCAGTTTGATGTATACAAATGTGCAGCACTCCACGTTTTTGTATCATACAGAGTCCATAAAAAAAAGCATACGTTAATGTACATTTTTTTTTTTCTACCATGGAACAGAACAGACGTCACTGTACATCATCAGTCTGAGGCATCTGTTAACGCATACATTTTTGGTATGCAATGGATGGCAAAAATAGCATGTGAACCCAGCCCTAGTGTCAGAATAGGCACCAGTACAATGTGGAGCAGCGTGGTGGAGAGGGGAAGCCGCCATGTACTGACAGAGTGCTAACTGGTCCTGGTGGTCAGGGATGAGGACTGTGCTTCCCAAGGATACTTTCTACTGGGAAATACAGGGCACATTATAATTCACTAGAATCTATATAATATAAAGATATTAGCCCTACCCCAGAATAATTACAATTAGGTGGTCATTTATTATATAGAAATACGTTTATGTTAGGCGTATTTCTGACAGATTGTGGCGCAAAGGTCCTTAGCACCGCAACCTGCATATTTTGCATATTTTCCCCACTCATCCCAGGTCTAAAAAAGTATGGCGTGGGCAGGGAAAGGGATGCAGTTATTGCCATGCAGTTATTGGATACCACTGCCATACATTGACTGGATAACACCTCTGTACAGTGACCGGATAACACCGCCATACCGTGACCGGATAAAAGGGTATAAGAGGGCACTGCACAGGGTGTGGTAAGAGGGCACAATGCAGGGTATAAGGGGGCACAGTACGGGGTGAGGGGCACAGTAAAGGGTGGGGGACACAGTCACATGACCCTGTGACATTAGAAGGTCCTTATGGTGAATGCGGTTCATATGCCACTAAAATGAGAAGCTGAGGAGTAAGACAGGGGAGTGATTATGTGGCTAGAGATAAAAAATGTAACTGTCGGCCAGTACAGGCCCCAAAAATTAGGCAATAGGCATTCACCTGACAGCAAAGAACTTTGGATTCTGTGGCTGTCGGTACATTAGGCAGTGTGGGGAACCGTACTCACAAGACCAGTGTTCAAAAGCAGGGACACCAAACCATTCATCAAAAGTCCTCTTTATTTAGGCTTTTTATATCAGTACAGCCAGTACATCCGGATCGCAGCCGGGTTACCTCACACTGTCTGCCTTTCCTCCAGACTGAGACACACCTAAGATCCAGTAGCAGGATTAAATAAGATCCCTGGACATGAGCATGCCCCAAGTTCCAGTAAAAGCCCGCCCTGAACTAGCTGAACCAGCTACACTATCTATATGGTGTCCCCCAACTACTTTAGTGGACTTCTGGACTAGGGCTTTTACTCTACCACTGCGGGACACCTTGGTGACACATTACTGGTATAAGCATGCCGCTTTATAATACTTCCTGCAACATTCTGGGTAACACATTGTCGGGAAGTAATAATTAAATTAAGAATTATTAATTATGGTCATAAAAATAACCATATTAAAAAAATTATACAATTTGTCATAAATTCTTAAAATCATGACCTGGTGAATTGTAGACAAACTAATCGATACAATTCACATCTGAGTCCGACTATTTCCTCAGATAAATAAGTTCTTTTGACGTGAGATGACAATAAACATATATAAGTAAATAAACAAAATGATACATACAAATGAATATATATAGCGTTAATATAAAGTATTACAAGCTTAACAATACATGTAAGTGGAAATAACTTGTCACATTATAACCAAGCTATTATTAGGTTAGGATATCAAAGTAGGAACATAAGTTATATACATTACTTCTGTTCAGAGAAAACCTCATGATATCAAGATGGGCATGTCTAATCATAGACATCAATATGGAATGCTAAATACATTCTGCCCCCGCTAACCAACTACACATCACATGACTTCAAGATGGGCAAATACATTCAAGGATATAACTTAGAAGAGATAACTGTATCCTTCCGCCCCATCCTGGACTATTTTCACACATGTGACTTTGGTAAGACTATTAAGACAAATAACAGGGATCTAGGATCTTTGCTAGACCATATCTTAAATGGGAAGGACTTGAAACAAGTCTTTCCTGTAGGAATCCATCACTTAGCTTGGTGAAGAATATTCAATCACTCACCTAAAGAATTATTAGGAACACCTGTTCTATTTCTCATTAATGAAATTATCTAGTCAACCAATCACATGGCAGTTGCTTCAATGCATTTAGGGGTGTGGTCCTGGTCAAGACAATCTCCTGAACTCCAAACTGAATGTCAGAATGGGAAAGAAAGGTGATTTAAGCAATTTTGAGCTTGGCATGGTTGTTGGTGCCAGACGGGCCGGTCTGAGTATTTCACAATCTACTCAGTTACTGGGATTTTCTCGCACAACCATTTCTAGGGTTTACAAAGAATGGTGTGAAAAGGGAAAAACATCCAGTATGCGGCAGTCCTGTGGGCGAAAATGCCTTGTTGATGCTAGAGGTCAGAGGAGAATGGGCTGACTGATTCAAGCTGATAGAAGAGCAACGTTGACTGAAATAACCACTCGCTACAGCCGAGGTATGCTGCAAAGCATTTGTGAAGCCACAACACGCACAACCTTGAGGCGGATGGGCTACAACAGCAGAAGACCCCACCGGGTACCACTCATCTCCACTACAAATAGGAAAAAGAGGTTACAATTTGCACGAGCTCACCAAAATTGGACTGTTGAAGACTGGAAAAATGTTGCCTGGTCTGATGAGTCTCGATTTCTGTTGAGACATTCAAATGGTAGAGTCCGAATTTGGCGTAAACAGAATGAGAACATGTATCCATCATGCCTTGTTACCACTGTGCAGGCTGGTGGTGGTGGTGTAATGGTGTGGGGGATGTTTTCTGGGCACACTTTAGGCCCCTTAGTGCCAATTGGGCATCATATAAATACCACTGGCTACCTGAGCATTGTTTCTGACCATGTCCATCCCTTTATGACCACCATGTACCCATCCTCTGATGGCTACTTCCAGCAGGATAATGCACCATGTCACAAAGCTCGAATCATTTCAAATTGGTTTCTTGAACATGACAATGAGTTCACTGTACTAAAATGGCCCCCACAGTCACCAGATCTCAACCCAATAGAGCATCTTTGGGATGTGGTGGAACTGGAGCTTCGTGCCCTGGATGTGCATCCCTCAAATCTCCAACTGCAAGATGCTATCCTATCAATATGGGCCAACATTTCTAAAGAATGCTATCAGCACCTTGTTGAATCAATGCCACGTAGAATTAAGGCAGTTCTGATGGCAAAAGGGGGTCCAACACCGTATTAGTATGGTGTTCCTAATAATTCTATGTGTGTGTGTGTGTGTGTGTGTGTATATATATATATATATATATATAATCCCAAATATTGCAGCAGCACAGTCAGACGTTGTGCACTGGGTGCAATTCCTCACAGAGGCCGGCCCCTCCTCCAAGATATATACTTAACAAAATTATATATATATATATATTCTCTATATCTCTAAGCAATCATTTAATGCTTTGCTAGATTATGAGTCTTGATTCTTCTGCAGGTAGAATGAAGCCTCACAATATCCTAATACATCTCAATATGAAGATGATCGATTAATTAATATATTTATTTATTCGCCAATCGAGATGGTACAATTTCACCCACACTATCAAATTAGTCTTAATAAAATGAAATATCATTCTCTGTGTCTCTTACCAAGTCCTAGTAGGAATCTCACTTCTGCTCCTAGGAAAGCTGGGTGGTCCATCATGGCGCATCTCACCATGGCTTTCATCCTGATAGACCCATCTAAAGAGCTCAACCTCTCTTTCCTTTACCCCTGTGTCTGGTTTATGATCACAAACTTATCAGTTAGACACACCTTTCTAGTTTGGAACTTTCCAATCATTGTCGGATAGGCGTGACCATTGATAAAAAATGTGACATCATAACCTTACCCAGAATGCACTTTTGCTACTGTTGTAATGTCACCTACTGATACCTAGGTGGCACTGCTGTATAAGCTATTTGCATCATAGTATAAAGGGTTAACTTATGTAAGTCTGAATAAAACGTATTTTATACATTTGACCTTGGAAGCTTTAATTCAAAGCTATAGGGATTAATTCTGACACTTGTAGCAATTAGAGACAGACCTCTAGACATCTCTCTGAATGTTTCTCACACTGTTGATTTATGGACCGTAATGATATGAATGGCCTTGTTTTCTCAGATATCAGTATCTTCTCTATCATGCCAAAAATGTGATTAATTGTTATAAAACAGACATCTTCAGACACTCTTTTAGAGACAAATTTTCTCCCAATGAGGAATATATATAATATACTGGATACATATTGTCTTCATAACATACAACCATATGATATAAAGTAATAAAAAAAAATATATATATATATATATATATATATATATATATATATATATATATATATATATAATCTCCTACTGATTGTTTTATGCTACGGACTAAGGCTCATTAAATGTACATTGTACATTGTACATATTATATATTTAGCTTCATTAATAAATACCAAATTGTATAGGTAATTATCACCAGCTGCATAGAGCTTAACTTTAGCTCCCGTCATAAATTTATAACTAGACAAGGAGGCTTCTCAGACTGGTACATTCATGAGAAGAATAACACTAAAGAGTAGAAACCATTGTGCGACCTTACTTCAGCCTACTCAAGACGAACAAAATTGTAACTATAGTCGAGCATGGCTCTTAAAGGCAATGAACATTGACATCTTGACTAGAGATGTCCCGAATAGTTCGCCGGCGAACATAGCTTGTTCGCCGCGGCGGGCGAACATATGCGATGTTTGGTCCGCCCCCTATTTGTCATCATTGAGTAAACTTTGACCCTGTACCTCAGTCAGCAGACACATTCCAGCCAATCAGCAGCAGACCCTCCCACCTCCTGGACAGCATCCATTTTAGATTCATTCGGAAGCTGCATTCTTAGTGAGAGGAGTTAGTGTAGCTGCTGCTGATTTAATAGGGAAATCGATAGCTAGGCAAGTGTATTCAGTGTCCACTGCAGTCCTGAAGGACTCATCTGATCTCTGCTGTAAGGACAGCACCCCAAAAAGCCCTTTTTAGGGCTAGAACATCAGTCTGCTTTTTTTTTTTTGTGTAATCAAATTGCAGTGGCCTGCCAGCGTGTGCGTCAGGCTCACAGCCCTGCAAGTGCATAGTGTCACCAGCGCAACTCAGATCTGGTGTCACATTCGATTACATTTAAAGAAAAACAACAGTTTTGACTGAATAAATAGCAGTCAGTTACACACACGTGTTTGTGTGTTTAAGGCCCAGTGCAGTACATAGTGTCACTTCAGGGCAACTCATATCTTGTGTCACAGTAGCTTGCACGCATAGTACAACTTAACTAATCTAAAAAAAAATGACAGGCAGAGGCAGGCCACCCCGCAGGGGCCGTCGTGGTCATGGTGCTGTGATTCCCTTTGGCCCTAGACTAATGCCCAGTGTTCAGAGGCCACGTACCCTGAACTCGAAAAGTTCTGAGGACTTAGTTGACTGGCTAACACAGAACACCCAATCTTCTACAGCTTCCGCTCGGAACCTTGACGCACCATCCTCCTCCAGCTCCGCTTTGGGCACCTCTCGCCTGCTGCCACCACCAACACTAGCACCACAGCCACTTCACTTGATCTGTCAGAGGAGTTATTTACACATCAGTTGGAAGAAATCAGTGATGCACAACCATTATTGCCAGAGGATGTAGATAACAGGGATATGTCTCAGTCAGGCAGCATTACACACATGGACGTACGGTGTGATGATGATGTTGTACCCGCTGCTGCTTCCTTTGCTGAGTATTCAGATACAAGTGAAGCGGTTGATGATGACGATGTGTCCGTAGATGTCACGTGGGTGCCCGCTCGAAGAGAAGAAGAAGAACAGGGGGAAAGTTCTGATGGGGAGACAGAGGAGGAGACGAGTTGGAAGCAGGGGGAGGTCATCGCAAGGAGCTAGTGGCACAGTCAGACAGCATGCATCGGCACCCGGGGTCAGCCAGACAGCACGCCAATCGACGCATGCTGTTGCCACCACCAGAATGCCGTCATTGCAGAGCTCAGCAGTGTGGCATTTTTTTGTGTCTGCCTCTGACAACAGCGATGTCATTTGCAACCTGTGCCAAAAGAAACTGAGTCGTGGGAAGTCCACTAACCACCTAGGTACAACTGCTTTGAGAAGGCACATGATCGCACATCACAAATGCCTATGGGATCAAAACATGAGTACAAGCAGCACACAAACTCAAAGCCGCCATCCTCCTCCTGGTCCAGCATCTTCAGCCACATCAACCACTGCTGTCCTCCTTGCTCCCTCTCAACCATCCGCCACTCCGTCTCTCGCCTTGAGCAGTTCCTGCTCATCTGCCCACAGTCAGGTGTCTGTCAAGGACATGTTTGAGCGTAAGAAGCCAATGTCACAAAGTCACCCCCTTGCCCGGCATCTGACAGCTGGCTTGTCTGAACTCTTAGCCCGCCAGCTTTTACCATACAAGGTGGTGGAGTCTGAGGCGTTCCAGGGGGACGTAACAGGGATTAAACTGATAAGAATAGAACAACATAACACACCACAACTATCTGGCGGCACATTAGATTGCATTGCACGCGCAGTGCCCCAAATTTGAAGTAGGAGGACCGACCAAGCATCTTTTTCCATCTCCCCGTTCCTAAAATCGATGCCATATACACGTTCCCTGATAGGGGACGTAACAGGGATTAAACTGATAGAAATAGTACTACTTAACACACCTTATAATAACGCAGAGAGAGGCAACGCAGAGAGAGGAGTCTGAAGAAGAGGAGTCAGAGGAGGAAGGTGGCTTTGAGGAGGTGGAAGACCAACCACAGCAGGCATCCCAGGGGGCTTGTCATCTTTTGGGGACCCTTGGTGTTGTACATGGCTGGGTGGAGGAAGAGACCTTCAATGACATCAGTGAGGACAAGGAACGGGACATGGCTAGCTTGGTATCCAACCTTGTGCAAATGGGGAGTTTGCGGTTGTGCAAATGGACTGTTTGCGGTGCGTTAAACGGGGAGTTTGGTCTGTCACTGTGAAGCGGGCGTAACCCTTACACTACCTGATCGATACAACATCATACCTGATGTTTTAAAGCACGTTATTCCAAACATTTTAGGAATGTTAGGTGATTTATGCCCTTTATGGATTAAAACCAGACTCTGCGTCAACTATGTAATTTTCCATGGGAGTTTTGCCATGGATCCCCCTCCGGCCAGCCACAGTCCAGGTGTTAGTCCCCTTGACACAACTTTTCCATCACTATTGTGGCCAGAAAGAGTCCCTGGGGGTTTTAAAATTCGCCTGCCTATTGAAGTCTATGGCGGTTCGCCCGTTCGAACATTTGTGAAAATTTGCGTGCTCCGTTTTCAAAGGGAAAATTTTATGTTCGCGACATCACTAATCTTGACTAGAATAATTGGATATCAATGCATTTACCTATGAAGAGGCGCAACAACATATCTCCCCTCATAAATGACTCCTGTCACAGCGGTCACAGGATAAAATTGTAACCAATAGGAATTCACCTGACTGCAAACAACTTTGGATTCTGTGCTGGAGGTATATTAGGCGGTCATAGGATAAATATTAGTGTTGATCGAGCACCATAGTGCTCGGGGGCTTGGACCGAGCACACGAGTATAATGGAAGTCAATGGGAGAACCCGAGCATTAAACCAGGTACCCCCTGCTCTGAAGAAGGGAGGGTGCCTGGTTCATAGGAAAATATCAGAAATTTATGGAAACACCACCAAAATGGTTCTGTAACAGCATGGGGAAGATGTCTGGATGCATCTTGGACTCCCAGGTCGCTGCTGGGAACGATGTTGTCCGAGTAGTACGCCACTTTTACAGACTGACAATAATATGCACAAAACCAATCTAAAAATGATTTTAGAGGAAAAATCAATAGGAAACATTTTTTCCTGTAAATTCACTTGTATATAAAGTGCAAGTGCTGGCAAAAATTACAAGGAAGAGGCATTCTGATACAACCTGTATATCACATAAAGGAGGGCCATATTCACATTGTGGTACAATTGTTCATGTAGTGGGACTCCTACACTCATAAAGGCTATGCACAAAGTGAAAGGACTGCCAAAAATTACAAGGAACCGGCACTCCAATACACCCTTTATTACACATAAAGGAGGGCATCATACATAACCTTGAAAAATTATGATTGGCCTGCTGGTGACCATCAAAAACATTTGTATCAAGTGCCTGCTGATCTGACCATCTAGAACATTATGGGTGAGGGCCTGCTGCCACTTGGATGACTAGTTAACCTGGGGCCTATCACACATTCAGATATCTGGCCTATAAACTTTCCATGTTGTCAGTGCAAACAATTGTAACTATGGGTAATGGGGAATCAGTGTTTGATTCAGGAGAGGGAACCTGAGAAACGTCTACGGCTACCACATCCAAGCAAGGCAGCATGCGCGCAAATTACCTGTTAGGTATGATTAGATGAGTGCCTGCAGGTGAGCTGACCCAGTAAAAGATTTTAGGTGTGGGACTGCTGGTGAGATGACCCAGTAAAACATTATATGCAAGGGCCGGCAGGTGAGCGGACCCTCTAAAAAATGATATGTGAGAGCCTTCAGGTGAGCTGATCCTGTAAAAGATTTGAGTTGCGGGCCTGCAGGTGAGCTGAGCCTCTGAAAAATTTAATGCGAGTGCCTTCCAGTGAGCTGACCCTGTAAATGTCACAGTGGGGAGTGGGGGAAACTCCCCACCGTACGATGTTGGGAATACCTAAAGCAACTAGGCCTGGATGCCAGGATCAAGGAGCAGGTCACCTCCTAAAGCGTCCCTAATCCATGCACTAACTCCTCACCGTATGAGCGGACCTGGATGGTAGTACGGATCATACCTAGAAAACCGAGGACCCTGAGTTGCCCTGATAATCCCTCACATAGGAGCAGGTTAGAGACGACCTGATCTTACAAGACACAGATTAAGAGGAGTCTAAACCGGCCTAGTAGCAGAGAAAAGCCAAGTGGAACAGCAGGTAAGTATCCAGTGGCGGAAATAACGACTGAACCAAGAACCCCGGAATGCAAGGTATGCAGAAGACACACCAGGGTGAACTGTAACCCATGCTCAGGACTCGGTACATACTGACACACAAAGGAACCAGCACTCCAGCAACAGCCCACTGACTTGACTTTTGGTTTCCCCTCCGGGTAACCCTGAGACCCCCTTCCAGAGGTACAACAGACAGGGAAACGCCTTTCATTCATGCCGGACATATAACACCTACTGACCAGACATGAAACAACAACAAGACATACACCACACCCTGAACATAAACCCACACCAAACATCAACACCGGTAAGGTAGGGAACATAGAAGATACATAAGGAAGACATCGCTGGAGACATTGATGTCCCACTAGGTGGCACTAAAGGACTGGGCAGATGGAACACCCTGGACTGCAGCAGAGCTCCAGCACAAATGACAGCTGAAGTACAACAGACCCCAGCCAGGGAGCCACAGGAGATAAATCCCTAGTGGACACTAGTGATGAGCAGCAGGGGTCATATTCAAATTCGTAATATTTCTGTAGAATATTCGTGAATTTGTATATTCTTTATATTATACATTTCTTTTTTTTTTACGCGAAAATCAGCAAGGTAATGATTGTGTAATATGCGAATATTATACGATCAATGCAGGCGTAGGTCAAAAAATAATATATAGCACTATACAGTATAGTGCTATATATTCGTTATATCGAATATTCATAATTTTTTCTCTGAACACATGATTCCACCCTGCTTCTTACTTGTGGGCCAATGAGTCATTGGCCCACAAGCAACTTAAGCAGGGAAGAATCATGACTTCAGATGGAAAAAAATGACGAATATTCTAAAAAAACAAATATATGGCACTATATTCAATATAGTGCTATATATTTGTATTTTTAGAAAATTTGTCTTTTTTTCCATCTGAAGTGAACACTATTCACTTCAGATGGAAAAAAATTATGAATATTCTAAAATACTAATATATAGCACTATATTGAATATAGTGCCATATATTTGTTTTTTAGAATATTCGGCATTTTTTTCCATCTGAAGTCATGATTCTTCCCTGCTTAAGTTGCTTGTGGGCCAATGACTCAGCAGGGAGGAATCATGTGTTCGAATGGAAAAAATTATAAATATTCTAAATAACGAATATATAGCACTATATTCTAAATATTCACAAATTCTCGAAGTGGAGATATTCGAGCGAAAAATTTTGCTTTTTGAATATTCGTGCTCAACACTAGTGGCCACATCCAGCCAATAAGTTAACCGCTCAAGCACCAGACAGGGGAGGAACCAGGAGAAGGGGAGAAAAGAACATACGAGCCGACATCAAAACGCTGCCCCTGGCAATCGGCATGCACGGCAACGTGTCACGCGCACAACACCGAGGCCGTGACAGTAAAAGATTAAAGTTTTGGGCCTGCTAGTGAGCTGACCCTGTAAAAGATTATAGGTAAAGGCATGCTGGTGAACTGACCCTCTAAAAAATTATATGCGAGGGCCTGCAGCTGAGCTGAACCTCTAAAAAATATTATATGCAAGGGCCTGCAGGTGAGTTGATCTATAAATCACAGAAAAAAAAATGCACCAAACGGATATGCCACTGACTATACTAGCTAGTCATACAAGCAGATATTAACCACTTCCCATTTGGGCCATTTGCCCCCTTCCTGACCAGGCCTAATTTTGCAAAACTGACATATCTCACTTTATGTGGTAATAACTTTGGAACGTCTTTACTTTATCCAAGTCAAGATTGTTTTCTCGTGACACATTGTACTTCATGATAGTAATAAATTTGAGTCAATATATTTCACCTTTTATTTATGAAAAAATCCCAAATTTGGCAAGTATTTTGAAAAATTTGCAATTTTCTAAATTTCAATTTCTCTGCTTTTAAAACAGAAAGTGATACCTCATAAAATATTTATTACTTAACATTCCCCATATGTGTACTTTTATGTTGGCATCATTTGTAATTTTTTATTTTTTTTTAGGACGTTAGAAGGCTTAGAAGTTTAGAAGCAATTCTTCAAATTTTTAAGAAAATTGCCAAAACCGACTTTTTAAGGACCAGTTCAGGTCTGAAGTCACTTTGTGGGGCTTACATAGTGGATACCCCGATAAATGACCCCACTGTAGAAACTACACCCCTCAAGTTACTTAATACCGATTTTACAAACTTTGTTAACCCTTTAGGCATTCCACAAGAATTTAAGAAAAATGGAGATCAAATTTTTAAATTTCACTTTTTTGGCAGATTTTCCATTTTAATCCAACTTTTTCTTTAACACATCGATGGTTAACAGCCAAACAAAACTCAATATTTATTACCCAGATTCTGCAGTTTACAGAAACACCCCACATGTGGTCATAAACTGCTGTATGGGCACACGTCAGGGCGCAGAAGAAAAGGAACTCCACATGGTTTTTAGATGCCATGTCCCATTTGATGCCCACCGATGCACCCTTACAGTAGAAACTCCCAAGAAGTGATCCCATTTTGGAAACTAGGGTATAAGGTGCCAGTTTTATTGGTACTATTTTTGGGTACATATGATTTTTTTTTGATCATTCATTATAACACTTTATGGGGCAAGGTGACCAAAAAATTGGTTGTTTGAGCACAGTTTTTATTTATTAATTTTTACAGCGTTCACCTGAGGGGTTTTCGGTCAAGTGACATTTTTATAGAGCAGATTGTTACGGACGTGGCAATACCTAATATGTATACTTTTTCTTATTTATTTAAGTTTTACACAATAATAGCATTTTTGAAACAAAAAAAATGTTTTAATGTGTCCATGTTCTGAGAGCTATATTTTTTTTTTTTCATTTTTTTTGAGAGATTTTCTTATGTAGGGGCTCATTTTTTGCGGGATGAGGTGACTGTTTTATTGGTACAATTTTGTGGGACATACGCCTTTTTGATCACTTGGTGTTGCACTTTTTGTAATGTAAGGTGACAAATGCCTTTTTTTTGACAGTTATTTTCTTTTTTTATGGAGTTTATCGGACTGGGTCGATTATGTGATATATTTATAGAGCCGACCGTCACAGATGCGGCAATACCAAATATGTCTATTTTTTTTATTACATTTTTCTCTATTTAAAAATTATTTTTTTTTATTCCTTACTTGGGGATTTATTTATTTATTTTTTTACATGTGAAACCTTTTTTTTTTTTATTTTACACTTTTCGTCCCCCATAAGGTCATACAAGACCTCTGGGGGACATTTAACTTCACTTTTTTTTTTTTCCACTGTTGATTTCTCCTGTAACTGGGGCTGACATAGTAGCCCCAGTTACAGGAGAAATACACCCCCCAGAGAGGCTGTACAGCCTCATTGCAGGGCTGATCGAGGTATGTGTATGCAGCGATCCAGAAGGCAGGGACACCTGGGCACTGTCGCTGCCTTCTCTCTGCTTGTCACTGACAGCGGGCAATCTGATCAGCAGCTGCACGATTAGCGTGCAGCTGCAGTTTCTGAACGGATGTTCTGGAACGTCCATTTAGAAATTGAGAACCACCTCCCGGACCTTTATAGTCAACGTGCGGACGGGAAGTGGTTAAAAGCTGAGACTTTTGCCAATATATTCCTGTCAGGAACACATCGGAGCCCCTTATGCACCACATCACGGTCTCTCGGCATGGCAAGGGGTCCTACTACTAGGCTAACGATGGTGTGAACACGGTCTGAAGGTGATGAAATCCAGCTCACAGCCAAGCTTCCACACAACCGCATAGCAGGACAACTAATGCAATGTGAATAAAGCAAGACTGTAAGCCACACCCATATCAGACCGTGTGATGGAGGCTACCAGGTGCAAAAGAATGTTAAATGCCAGGTGAGTTGACCCTGTAAAACATTATATTTGAAGGGCATATATGCGAGGGCATTATATGTGACGAATAAGCATGTTGATATGATGGAGGAGGAGGATGAGAAAAGGAAGATTCAGCCATATATCCTTGTTTGCAGTAGAAGGGGTGCATGGAAATATAGTGTATTCAGTACATTATAAACAACACATTTAACCTCCTCAGGACCGCCGTACGCAGGATTGCGTCTTTGCGGCGGTCCTGTTGTTCTGGGTGGACGCGCCGGTGCGTCCTCTCGCGAGACGCGAGATTTCCTGTGAACGCGCGCACACAGGCGCGCGTTCACAGGATCGGAAGGTAAGCGAGTGGATCTCCAGCCTGCCAGCGGCGATCGTTCGCTGGCAGGCTGGAGATGTGATTTTTTTAACCCCTAACAGGTATATTAGACGCTGTTTTGATAACAGCGTCTAATATACCTGCTACCTGGTCCTCTGGTGGTCCCCTTTGTTTGGATCGACCACCAGAGGACACAGGCAGCTCAGTAATATGTTGCACCAAGCACCACTACACTACCCCCCCCCCCCCCGTCACTTATTAACCCCTTATTAGCCCTTGATCACCCCTGATCACCCCATATAGACTCCCTGATCACCCCCCTGTCATTGATTACCCCCCTGTCATTGATCACCCCCCTGTCATTGATCACCCCCCTGTAAAGCTCCATTCAGATGTCCGCATGATTTTTACGGATCCACTGATAGACTGATCGGATCCGTAAAAATCATACGGACGTCTGAATGCAGCCTTACAGGGGAGTGATCAATGACTGTGGTGATCACCCCATATAGACTCCCTGATCACCCCCCTGTCATTGATTACCCCTCTGTCATTGATCACCCCCCTGTAAAGCTCCATTCAGATGTCCGCATGATTTTTACGGATCCACTGATAGACTGATCGGATCCGTAAAAATCATACGGACGTCTGAATGCAGCCTTACAGGGGGGTGATCAATGACAGTTGGGTGATCACCCCATATAGACTCCCTGATCACCCCCCTGTCATTGATCACCCCCCCTGTCATTGATCACCCCCCTGTCATTGATCACCCCCCTGTCATTGATCCCCCCCCCCCCCCCCCCCCTCTGTAAGGCTGCATTCAGTCTTTTTTTTGGCCCAAGTTATCGGAATTTTTTTTTTTTTCTTACAAAGTCACATATTCCACTAACTTGTGACAAAAAATAAAATCTCACATGAACTCACCATACCCCTCACGGAATCCAAATGCGTAAAATTTTTTAGACATTTATATTCCAGACTTCTTCTCACGCTTTAGGGCCCCTAGAATGCCAGGGCAGTATAAATACCCCACATGTGACCCCATTTCGGAAAGAAGACACCCCCAGGTATTCCATGAGGGGCATATTGAGTCCATGAAAGATTGAAATTTTTGTCCCAAGTTAGCGGAACGGGAGACTTTGTGAGAAAAAAATAAAAAAATATCAATTTCCGCTAACTTGTGCCAAAAAAAAAAAATTTCTATGAACTCGCCATGCCCCTCATTGAATACCTTGGGGTGTCTTCTTTCCAAAATGGGGTCACATGTGGGGTATTTATACTGCCCTGGCATTCTAGGGGCCCCAAAGCGTGAGAAGAAGTCTGGTATCCAAATGTCTAAAAATGCCCTCCTAAAAGGAATTTGGGCCCCTTTGCGCAACTAGGCTGCAAAAAAGTGTCACACATCTGGTATCGCCGTACTCAGGAGAAGTTGGGCAATGTGTTTTGGGGTGTCATTTTACATATACCCATGCTGGGTGAGATAAATATCTTGGTCAAATGCCAACTTTGTATAAAAAAATGGGAAAAGTTGTCTTTTGCCAAGATATTTCTCTCACCCAGCATGGGTATATGTAAAAAGACACCCCAAAACACATTCCCCAACGTCTCCTGAATACGGCGATACCAGATGTGTGACACTTTTTTGCAGCCTAGGTGGGCAAAGGGGCCCACATTCCAAAGAGCACCTTTCGGATTTCACTGGTCATTTACCTACTTACCACACATTAGGGCCCCTGGAAAATGCCAGGGCAGTATAACTTTCCCACAAGTGACCCCATTTTGGAAAGAAGACACCCCAAGGTATTCCGTGAGGGGCATGGCGAGTTCCTAGAATTTTTTATTTTTTGTCACAAGTTAGTGGAAAATGATGATTTTTTTTTTTTTTTTTTTCATACAAAGTCTCATATTCCACTAACTTGTGACAAAAAATAAAAACTTCCATGAACTCACTATGCCCATCAGCGAATACCCTGGGGTCTCTTCTTTCCAAAATGGGGTCACTTGTGGGGTAGTTATACTGCCCTGGCATTCTAGGGGCCCAAATGTGTGGTAAGGAGTTTGAAATCAAATTCTGTAAAAAATGACGAGTGAAATTCGAAAGGTGCTCTTTGGAATATGGGCCCCTTTGCCCATCTAGGCTGCAAAAAAGTGTCACACATCTGGTATCTCCGTACTCAGGAGAAGGTGGGGAATGTGTTTTGGGGTGTCTTTTTACATATACCCATGCTGGGTGAGAGAAATATCTTGGCAAAAGACAACTTTTCCCACTTTTTTTTATACAAAGTTGGCATTTGACCAAGATATTTATCTCACCCAGCATGGGTATATGTAAAGACACCCCAAAACACATTCCCCAACTTCTACTGAATACGGAGATACCAGATGTGTGACACTTTTTTGCAGCCTAGGTGGGCAAAGGGGCCCACATTCCAAAGAGCACCTTTCGGATTTCACTCGTCATTTTTTACAGAATTTGATTTCAAACTCCTTACCACACATTTGGGCCCCTAGAATGCCAGGGCAGTATAACTACCCCACAAGTGACCCCATTTTGGAAAGAAGAGACCCCAAGGTATTTCGTGATGGGCATAGTGAGTTCATGGAAGTTTTTATTTTTTGTCACAAGTTAGTGGAATATGAGACTTTGTAAGAAAAAAAAAAAAAAGAAAAAAATCATCATTTTCCGCTAACTTGTGACAAAAAATAAAAAGTTCTATGAACTCACTATGCCCATCAGCGAATACCTTAGGGTGTGTATTTTCCGAAATGGGGTCATTTGTGGGGTGTTTGTACTGTCTGGCCATTGTAGAACCTCAGGAAACATGACAGGTGCTCAGAAAGTCAGAGCTGCTTCAAAAAGCGGAAATTCACATTTTTGTACCATAGTTTGTAAACGCTATAACTTTTACCCAAACCATTTTTTTTTTACCCAAACATTTTTTTTTAATCAAAGACATGTAGAACAATAAATTTAGAGCAAAATTTATATATGGATGTCGTTTTTTTTTGCAAAATTTTACAACTGAAAGTGAAAAATGTCATTTTTTTGCAAAAAAAATCGTTAAATTTCGATTAATAACAAAAAAAGTAAAAATGTCAGCAGCAATGAAATACCACCAAATGAAAGCTCTATTAGTGAGAAGAAAAGGAGGTAAAATTCATTTGGGTGGTAAGTTGCATGACCGAGCAATAAACGGTGAAAGTAGTGTAGGTCAGAAGTGTAAAAAGTGGCCTGGTCTTTCAGGGTGTTTAAGCACTGGGGGCTGAGGCGGTTGCCTTTATGTTCAACCGCTTTTCTCTGGTGGAGTCGAAGTCATGGTCAATCCAATCAGCATTTTCAGTTAAAAGGTGGATACGCTTATCTGTTATAATGCCACCAGCATCACTAAATACCTACTCAGACAACACTGGTGGCAGGGCAGGCCAGCACCTCCAAAGCATAGAGCGCCAGTTCGTGCCACATGTCCAGCTTCGACACACAGTAGTTGTAAGGCACTGAGGGATCATTGAGGACGCTGACACGGTCTGCTATGTATTCCTTCACCATCTTCCAAAAATTTTCTCTCCTTGTGACAGTAGGCCGTGCATTAGGGTGAGGGTGCTGGCGGGGTGTCATGAAACTGTCCCATGCTTTTTTAGAGTGTTGCCCTGCCTCTGTTAGAACTGCTGTGTGTTCCCCTTGTCTCCCCTCCTCGGTTGGCCAAGGAACTACAGACTCTGCCGCCAGCGTTGTCAGCTGGAAATTTTTGGAGAAATTTTTCAACAAGGATCTTCTGGTATTGCACTGCTTTGCTTGTCCTCTCCACCAGAAGAATGAGAGATGAGAAGTTCTCTTTGTAGCAGTTGTCAAGAAGGGTGAACAACCAGTAATCCCTGTTGTCTAAAATGCTTAACGCGTGGGTCGTGGGAAAGGCAGCCTGACATGAAGTGAGCCATCTGTGCCAGAGTACCAACAGGCAAGACTTCGCTGTCATCATCAGGAGGATGACTCTCAATCTCCTCATCCTCTTCTGCCCACCCACGCTGAACAGATGGAATTAAACTTCCATGGGTATTCCCCTCTGTAGCAGAGGAAACCATTTCCTGCTCCTCCCTCCTCTGCCGCTTCATTGTCCAATTTGCGCTGAGAATACAAACTGAGGGTGGTCTGGCTATCACCCAGTGTAATGTCATCCCCCATTTACACCTCTTCCACATGCAAACTGTCTTCCTTTTATTCTGAGTAGTGAGCGTTTGAGTAGACACAGAAGTGGGAACGTTACGCTGATAATAGCGTTATTGCCGCACAATATCTGAGTTGATTCCTCAAAGTTCCTTAAAACCTCACAGAGGTCAGACATCCATGCCCACTCCTCGCTTATGAATAGCAGAAGCTGACTGGAAAGGCGATGACCATGTTGCAGCTGGTATTCCACTACTGCCCTCTGCTGCTCACAATGCCTGGCCAACATGTGGAACGTGGAGTTCCAGCGCGTGCTCACATTGCACAACAGCCGATGAGCTAGCAATTTCGAGCACAGCTGCAGTGTTGACAGACCGGCTGAAGCTGTTGGTGAGTTGTGGAAATGTTCACACACGTGGCGCACCTTCACCGGTAGCTCAGGCAAATTGTGGTAGGTTTTGAGAAAACGCTGAACCACAAGGTTGAAGACGTGGGCAAGGCATGGGATGTGTCTAAGCTTGCCGAGCCCCAAAGCGCCACAAAGTTATGGCCATTATCAGACACATCCATGCCTGGTTTTAGGTTGAGTAGCGAGAGCCATAGCTCAGTCTTGTCTCTAATCCCCTGCCATAGCTCTGCAGAGGTTTGCTGTTTGTCCCCTAAGCATAACAGCTTCAGCATGGCCTGTTGCCGCTTTCCCCAGCTACCGACTGATGACTGAATGGTGCTGCACGTGGATAATTTGGAGGTGGAAGTTGAGGAGGAGAAGTGGGGGTTGGAGCCACTAACGTAGGTGCTGGCGGAAACTCCGATTGACGTAGGGCCTGCAATCCTTGGCGTCGGTAGCACCTGTGCCATCCCAGGGTATGACTCGCTCCCAGCCTCCACAACATTCATCCAGTGTGCCGTCAGGGAAATGTAGCGTCCCTGGCCGAATGCCCTTGTCCATGTGTCTGTGGTTAAGTGGAGCTTCCCAGTAACTGCGCTGGTCAGGGCACGTGTGATGTTAAGGGACACATGTTGGTGTAAGGCAGGCATGGCACAGCTTGAAAAATAGTGGTGGCTGGGGACTGCGCAACGCGGGACGTCCACCGACATCAGGCTGCGGAAGGCCTCAGTGTCCACAAGCTTAAATGGCGACATCTCCAGGGCCAGTAATTTGGAAAGCTGCGCATTAACCTCCCTGGCGGTATGATTATGTCAGGAATTTTGTACCAAAAGTGGTACAATTTTTTTGCATGGAAATTTGGTGTTATGTATTGTAGGCCTGCAATTCTTAGTAATTACTTACTAAACTAATTACTTACTTACTAAAGTTTGAAACACAAAATCATTAATTATAATCTAATTTAATATAATTTTATTCAATAATGTAATAAAGAATAATGAAATTTGTCAAACAAAGAAAATTCAATAAACATCCTGAGTGTGATAAATTTTGAAACATGGGACTGCACAAAGTCCGACGTCACAATCAGGACAATGGAACCTGGTTTCTTTTCGGACTTTCTTTCCGTTACCATCTCTCTTTGAGCAGCAAACCACGCACATCCTGATAGGTGCTGCCTTTTTTGGAGTTGGCGGGATGTAGTCCATAAAGTGGCGACCAGTCAGGCGTTACTGTGTAGTTCGGGTTCGTACCGAATTTTGGGGTGTCTGTGACACGAACCCGAACATTTTCGTAAAAGTTCGGTGTTCGGCGCTTTCTTGGCGCTTTTTGAAAGGCTGCAAAGCAGCCAATCACAGCCATGCCTACTATTGGCATGGCTGTGATTGGCCAGTGCAGCATGTGACCCAGCCTCTATATAAGCTTGGGTCACGTAGCGCTGCACGTCACTCTGCTGATACAAGTGTAGGGAGAGGTTGCAGCTGCGACGTTAGGGCGAGATTAGGCAGTGATTAACTCCTCCAAAAGACTTCATTCAGTGATCGATCTACAGCTGTGGATCATTGAACTTCTGCTATTCAATTGCTCACTGTTTTTAGGCTGCCCAGAGCGTTTTTCAGTCACTTTTTCTGGGGTGATCGGCGGCCATTTTGTGGCTTGTGGTGCGCCAGCACAAGTGGCCACCAAGTACATTTAACCATCAATAGTGTGGTTATTTTTTGGCCATATACTACATCAGGGGAAAGCTGAGCCTGTCACGAAGTTATTCTCAATAACTTCACACACATTCTACAGTGCAGATCCAAGTCTAATTCTGTGATTAAACGTATACCTGTCACCCAGCGCCTAAAAAATAGGCCTCACATTTATATTCATCCAAATCTGTCATTACTGCTTTAGCTGGTCAAGTTATTTAGTGTCCGTCAAAGCACAGTTTTTGTTCTGGGTTGAAATACAATTCCCAATTTTGCAATTCTCTAAATTAGTGGTTTCTGCTGTATCAGGCCTACTTTAAATCTATCCCTAAAAGGGTATATTAGATTCAAGGTGCTGATAGGGTAATTCTCAATAACTTCACACACACGCTACTGTGCAGATCCAAGTCTAATTCTGTCCGTAAACGTATACCTGTCACCCAGCGCCTAAATAATAGGCCTCAAATTTATATTCAGCTAAATATGTCATTACTGGTGTGCCTGTATTAGTGTAATACGGTACCTAAATAGATAGCCAGATATTGTTAGGTGTCTGTAAAAAAAAAAAAAAAAAAAAAAAAAGGCCTGAATTTGAATTCAATACATTGGGCCAAATAATATTTTTCTTATTGTGGTGAATGGTAACAATGAGGAAAACATCTAGTAAGGGACGCGGACATGGTCGTGGTGGTGATAGTGGACCCTCTGGTGCTGGGAGAGGACGTGGCCGTTCTGCCACAGCCACACGTCCTAGTGTACCAACTACCTCAGGTCCCAGTAGCCGCCAGAATTTACAGCCATATTTGGTGTGGTCCAATGCCGTTCTAAGGATGGTAAGGCCTGAGCAGGTACAGGCATTAGTCAATTGGGTGGCCGACAGTGCATCCAGCACGTTCACATTATCTCCCACCCAGTCTTCTGCAGAAAGCGCACAGATGGCGCATGAAAACCAAGCCCATCAGTCTGTCACATCACCCCCATGCATATCAGGGAAACTGTCTGAGCCTCAAGTTATGCAGCAGTCTCTTATGCTGTTTGAAGACTCTGCTGGCAGGGTTTCCCAAGGGCATCCACCTAGCCCTTCCCCAGGTGTGGAAGAGATAGAATGCACTAACGCACAACCACTTTATGTTTCCTAATGATGAGGACATGGGAATACCACCTCAGCACGTCTCTGATGACGAAACACAGGTGACAACTGCTGCGTCTTTCTGCAGTGTGCAGACTGAACAGGAGGTCAGGGATCAAGACTGGGTGGAAGACAATTCAGGGGACGATGAGGTCCTAGACCCAACATGGAATGAAGGTCGTGCCACTGACTTTCACAGTTTGGAGGAAGAGGCAGTGGTGAGACCGAGCGAGCAGTGGGCAAAAGCAGAACACCCGCCGCCAAGAGACTCCGCCTGCTACTGACCGCCGCCATCTGGGACCGAGCACCCCAAAGGCAGCTTCAAGGAGTTCCCTGGCATGGCACTTCTTCAAACAATGTGCTGACGACAAGACCAGAGTGGTTTGCACGCTGTGCCATCAGAGCCTGAAGCAAGGCATTAACGTTCTGAACCTTAGCACAACCTGCATGACCAGGCACCTGCATGCAAAGCATGAACTGCAGTGGAGTAAACACCTTAAAAACAAGGAAGTCACTCAGGCTCCCCCTGCTACCTCTTCTGCTGCTGCTGCATTGGCCTCTTCTGCTGCTGCCGCCGCCTCAGCCTCTTCCTCCGCCTCTGGAGGAACGTTGGCACCTGCCGCCCTGCAAACATGGGATGTACCACCAACACCACCTGCGTCACCAAGCATCTCAACCATGTCACACGGCAGCGTTCAGCTCTCCATCTCACAAACATTTGAGAGAAAGCGTAAATTCCCACCTAGCCACCCTCGATCCCTGGCCCTGAATGCCAGCATTTCTAAACTACTGGCCTATGAAATGCTGTCATTTAGGCTGGTGGACACAGACCGCTTCAAACAGCTCATGTCGCTTGCTGTCCCACAGTATGTTGTTCCCAGCCGGCACTACTTCTCCAAGAGAGCCGTGCCTTCCCTGCACAACCAAATATCCGATAAAATCAAGTGTGCTCTGCGCAACGCCATCTGTGGCAAGGTCCACCTAACCACAGATACGTGGACCAGTAAGCACGGCCAGGGATGCTAGATTTCCCGAACTGCACACTGGGTAAATGTAGTGGCGGCTGGGCCCCAGGCGGAGAGCTGTTTGGCGCACGTCCTTCCGCCGCTAAGGATCGCAGGGCAACATTCTTTGCCTCCTGTCTCCTCCTACTCAGCTTCCTCCTCCTCCTTCTTCCACCTGCTCATCCAGTCAGCCACACACCTTCACCACCAACTTCAGCACAACCCGGGGTAAATGTCAGCAGGCCGTTCTGAAACTCATATGTTTGGGGGGACAGGCCCCACACTGCACAGGAGTTGTGGCGGGGTATAGAACAACAGACCGACGAGTGGTTGCTGCCGGTGAGCCTGAAGCCCGGCCTGGTGGTGTGCGATAATGGGCAAAATCTCGTTGCAGCTCTGGGACTAGCCAATTTGACGCACATCCCTTGCCTGGCGCATGTGCTGAATTTGGTGGTGCAGAAGTTCATTCGCAACTACCCCGACATGTCAGAGCTGCTGCATAAAGTGCAGGCCGTCTGTTCGCGC
The DNA here is from genome assembly GCF_905171765.1 of Bufo bufo. NCBI lineage: Eukaryota > Metazoa > Chordata > Amphibia > Anura > Bufonidae > Bufo > Bufo bufo. The sequence goes on along the minus strand of NC_053392.1, from coordinate 388,023,864 downwards.
TTCCGGCGTTCACATCCGGCCGCTGCTCGCCTGTCTGCGCTACAGCGTAACTTCGGCCTTCCCGCTCACCGCCTCATATGCGACGTGCCCACCAGGTGGAACTCCACCTTGCACATGCTGGACAGACTGTGCGAGCAGCAGCAGGCCATAGTGGAGTTTCAGCTGCAGCACGCACAGGTCAGTCGCACTGCGGAACAGTACCACTTCACCACCAATGACTGGGCCTCCATGCGAGACCTGTGTGCCCTGTTGCGCTGTTTCGAGTACTCCACCAACATGGCCAGTGGCGATGACGCCGTTATCAGCGTTACAATACCACTTCTATGTCTCCTTGAGAAAACACTTAGGGCGATGATGGAAGAGGAGGTGGCCCAGGAGGAGGAGGAGGAAGAGGGGTCATTTTTAGCACTTTCAGGCCAGTCTCTTCGAAGTGACTCAGAGGAAGGTTTTTTGCAACAGCAGAGGCCAGGTACAAATGTGGCCAGACAGGGCCCACTACTGGAGGACGTGGAGGAGGATGAGGATGAAGCATGTTCACAGCGGGGTGGCACCCATCTCAGCTCGGGCCCATCACTGGTGCGTGGCTGGGGGGAAACACAGGACGATGACGATACGCCTCCTACAGAGGACAGCTTGTCCTTACCTCTGGGCAGCCTGGCACACATGAGCGACTACATGCTGCAGTGCCTGTGCAACGACAGCAGAGTTGCCCACATTTTAACGTGTGCGGACTACTGGGTTGCCACCCTGCTGGATCCACGGTACAAAGACATTGTGCCCACCTTACTTCATGCACTGGAGCGTGATGGTAAGATGCGCGAGTACAAGCGCACGTTGGTAGACGCGCTACTAAGAGCATTCCCAAATGTCACAGGGTAACAAGTGGAAGGCGAAGGCAGAGGAGGAGCAAGAGGTCGCCAACGCAGCTGTGTCACGGCCAGCTCCTCTGAGGGCAGGGTTAGCATGGCAGAGATGCGGAAAAGTTTTGTCACCACGCCACAGCTAACTGCACCACCACCTGATGCGGAACGTGTTAGCAGGAGGCATAATTTCACTAACATGGTGGAACAGTACCTGTGCACACCCCTCCACGTACTGACTGACGGCCCCATTCAACTTCTGGGTCTCCAAATTGTCCACGTGGCCAGAGCTAGCCTTCTATGCCTTGGAGGTGCTGGCCTGCACGGCGGCCAGCGTTTTGTCTGAACGTGTATTCAGCACGGCAGGGGGCGTCATTACAGACAAACGCAGCCGCCTGTGCAGAAGTTCAGACAATGTGGACAAGCTGACGTTCATAAAAATGAACCAGGCATGGATCCCACAGGACCTGTCCATCCCTTGTGCAGATTAGACATTTATAACTACCTCCCCTTAACCATATATTATTGTACTCCAGGGCACTTCCTCATTCAATCCTTTATTTATTTTCATTTTACCATTATATTGGTGAGCACCCGACAGCATAGGGAGGGTGATAAGAGACTGGGGGTATTCCCTAAGCCCCCTTTGCCCCCGAGTTATAAGGGGTCATGGCCCTTTAAGGTGGTGAGTAGTAAGGGGAGTATAGTAGGAGTTAATGGAAAGCTCCCATGATCCAGTGGGATTAGGGGCGGTGCTGATGGGTATATATGCTTGGGAATGTGCTTCCCACTTCCTCTTGACGGTGGATGAGCTGGTTTGAGGTACCCCTTCGCCGCTGTCATGTCCGCAGGAGATTTGGCCCTGAGGGACTCCCTCCTGGCGCGTTTTCAGGAGGAAGGAGAGGGATGGCTGCGGGCCTTCCTTGGGAGCCTGCATTCCCCTTTGCCTTCCCCTACTCCGGCCCCTCTGCCTGTTGCTGTTCCTGAGCTGGCGGTGCCTGCTGCCAGCTCTGCCTGTCGTTCGGGGGATCGGCGGTCCGCGCGGCGTTCCCGCCCCCCGGCGCGGCTTGGCCATAGCCCCCCTGCTCCTTGCGCTTTTAGTAGCGGCGGCCCCCGGGGCTCTCTTAGGTTGGGGGATCGCTTACCTGATTCATCCAGGCGCCGTGGCGTGGTTTGGCTGCTGTCGTGAAGTGGTTTGGCTGCTGTCGGCGCGCTGGGTATAGGAGCAGTTATGGGAGCCCGGGAAAGCGCGATGGGGGATGAATCACCCCCGACACCCCCCTCGTCTCAATTATTGCCCCCCCCCCCGGTTTCTGCGGGCCAGGGGCTGCCTGCGCTGCTGGCTGCACCTATGCCTGGGGACCCAGGCAATGGGTTGCAGAGTGACAGGGTTATAACCCCTGGAGTTGTTGCCCCTCCCCCGCCCCCCCCATCCCAGATGCCACTAGTTGATACAGCCCCCAGGCAGAGGAGACGCAGGGAGGTCTCTGTCTCTCCCTCCTCTTCATTTGAAGATGGCAGGGGTGAGCGTGATTACCGCAGGCGTCCGTCCCGTCGCCATGGCAGGGCACGAGGGAGTCGGAGACGCTCCAGATCCTCCAGGTGGCGTTCCCCCTCATCTTCGGAGTTGTCATCGGGCGCATCTGAGGAGTCTGGTAGAGTGTCAAGGAGTAGAAGATCGAGGCCAGCACCAAGCTGTACTTCCAGGGCTCCGAGCCTGGTTCATCCTTTGGTTCAAAGTCAGGCGGTTTCCATGGAGGTTCCTTCTCCGGTGGTTCCTAACGTTCCGGTTGGTGAGTTTCAATTTGCTGGGGCCTGGGGGGAAAGTGGGTCTGTGGCGGGTATGGAATCGCTTATGCGGGCTTTGCTAGATAAATTACAGGATTCCCCACCCCCGGTTGCTAGTCAGAAAACTCCTGCCTCAGTGGGTGCTGGAATACATAAGGAGTCATTTTTCTGTGGGGTTAGCCCTTTGGGTTCACATGTTGAGGAGGCGGTAAAGGAGAAGATCTGGACTAATCAGTACGTGGACATTTGGTCCCTTATTTCTGTGGATCAGCATACTGTTGACAGGGAACGCAGGGTGCTTGATAAACCGTATGAGCGTAGGCCAAAAGTGGCTAAAACTATTGGGAATTGGCTCCAGGCGTTCGCGGTGTTGGGTTGCATCATGGGGCAGCGGCACCCGGAGCGATGTTCAGAGTTGTTCGTTTATGTTGATACTGTTTATAGTGCTTATAAGTCCCACGGAGGCAGCGCATGGTGGCGGTATGATGGAGTTCAGGAGGCGCCTCGCTCTCCAGCCTGGCGTTGGTTGGGGAGTAAAAGCGACTGATGTATGGCTGCGGCTCATGTTGTCTCAGAGACAACATCCCTTTCAGAGTGCGGCCGCCGGTGCTGGCACTTCACAGATCCATGCAGCGGTGGCCGTCAGACGCCCAGGAGTGTGCTGGTCGTTTAATGAGGGGAACTGCAAGTACGCAGGCTTATGCAGGTTCAAGCATGAGTGCTCTGTGTGTGGAGGCCCCCACGCTGGAAATAGGTGTTCTGTACAGTCAGCCAGACTTAGTAAGTTTACCGTCCAAGGTGATGGGAAGGACCCCGGTGAGCGTGGACGCGATGTCCCCGTGGCTAGACAGGTACCCAAATAGACAGGCGGCTTGTCAGATTCGTTCTGGTTTTTCGGTGGGTTTCTTTATCCCGTTTGTTCTTAATCGGTTCCCTGTGTTTAGTGATAACTTAAGGTCTGCCCGGGATCACCCTGGGGTGTTGAGGGATAAATTGACTAAGGAGGTCGAGTAAGGTAGGATTGAGGGTCCGTTCTCTGCAATCCCTTTTACTAACTTACGGGTGTCCCCATGGGGTGTGGTTCCGAAAAAGGAGGTTGGGAAGTTCCGTTTGATTCATCATTTGTCCCACCCTAAGGGCTCCTCGGTGAATGATGCGATTCTGCAGGAGGAGGCGTCAGTTTCGTACGTGTCATTTGACAGGGCAGTTTCTTTGGTTAGGGATGCGGGTAAAGGGGCCCTTTTAGCTAAATCTGATATTGAGTCGGCTTTTAGGCTCCTTCCTGTTCATCCTGATTGTTTCCATTTGTTGGGTGGTTGTTGGGAGGGGCAATTTTATTATGACACTTGTTTGCCGATGGGATGCTCCATATCGTGTCATTATTTTGAGTTGTTTAGTTCCTTTTTGGAATGGGTGGTGAGGTTTGAATCTGGGATGTCATCTGTGATACATTATCTAGATGACTTCTTGTTTTCCCCCAGTGACGGGGGGGGTTGCAGGTACTTGTTGTCATTGTTTTTGTCCCTGATGGAACGGTTTAGGGTTCCTATTTCGGCTGAGAAGACGGAGGGTCCGGTCACGTGTTTGTCCTTTTTGGGGATCGAAATTGATACGGTGGCTATGGTTTTTCGGTTGCCTGGGGACAAGTTAGAGAGGGTATTGGAGTTAATCGAAGGATTTATGGCAGTTAAGAAGGTAACGCTAAAGCAGCTCCAGTCCCTGTTGGGGTTGTTGTGTTTTGCATGCCGGGTCATGCCTATGGGTCGTGTTTTTTCTCGCCGGTTGTCATTGGCCACAAAGGGGGTGTCCTCCCCGGGTCATCATATCAGGTTGTCTAGGTCCCTTAAGGCGGACCTGGGCGTTTGGCGTTCTTTTTTGACGGGATATAATGGTCATACTTGTTATATTTCCAAGGAAATCGTGAGCTCGGAGTTGTCATTGTGGTCGGATGCGGCTGGGTCGTGTGGTTTCGGTACCATATTAGGCAGTGAATGGTGTTCGGCTCCTTGGCCGGAATTGTGGAGGGAGAGGGGTTTGTGCAGAAATTTGACGTTATTGGAATTGTTTCCTATTGTCGTGGCAGTTGAGATTTGGGGGGAGCGATTGGCTAATAAACACGTGTGTTTTTGGTCTGATAATCTGGGAGTGGTACAGGTGATCAATCGTCTGTCTTCTTCTTCCCTCCCGGTGTTGGCTTTAGTTCGTCATCTGGTTTTGCGCTGCTTGGATTATAACATTTACTTTCGGGCCCGTCATGTTCCAGGAGTAGATAATAGAGTTGCTGATGCTCTCTCCCGGTTTCATTGGCAGGTATTCCGGGAACTTCATCCGGAGGCGGACGAATGTGGCAAGGAGTGTCCTCTGTTCCTGTGGAGTCTGGTGGACAGCTAATGTCACTTATTAGCTCATCGGTGGCGCCAGCTACATGGCGGTCTCATGGTAAGGCCTGGGCGGAGTGGTTGTCGATGGTGGGTCCCAGGGATGTGGCTTCCCGTGATGATATCCGACTGGAGGTCACGGTGGAATGGTTGCTTCATTTGCACTCTTCAGGTGTGTCTTCCCTGGTTGCGCTGCGGCGGCTGTCGGGTGTGGCTTTCTTTTTTAAGTTGTGTGGATGGTCGGATGTAACGAAACACTTTGTGATCCGGCAGGCCATGCGGGGCTGGCGCAAGGCGTATGTAGCGCGTGAAGCTCGGCGCCCGTTGTCATTTTCTTTGCTGTGTAGGCTGATTGTTGGTTGCGCTAGCGTTTGTAGGTCTGATTATGAGGAATCCCTTTTTTCTGCCAGTTTCAGTGTTGCATTCTTTGGTGCCTTACGTGTTGGGGAATTATTCGCTCCTTCGCTTAGGAAGTCGGGTGGTTTGTTGGTGCAGGATGTGGTCTTAGCCAATGACGCCCTGCGCATCAGGGTTCGACGGTCTAAGACGGATCAATATGGACTCGGGGCGTGGATCCCGATTCTCCCTGTTCAGGGTTCTGCCTGCCCGGTGAGGTTGGTGGGGGAATTCTTGAACAGGCGTCGCGAGGGTTCTAACTTCTTTGCACATGAGGATGGTACTTCGGTGACTAAATTTCAGTTTACGGCTGTTTTTAGACGGTGTCTTGTAGAGGTTGGTGTGGATCCGAGTGAATTTGGCACCCATTCGTTCCGCATTGGGGCGGCTACTGAGGCGGCTAGAGCGGGTTTGCCGGAAGCGGAGATTATGCGTATTGGTCGCTGGCGTTCATCTTGCTTTGCGCGATATGTCCGGCCGGATTTGCTGCTATAAAAAAAAAAAAAAAAATAATAATAATAAAAAAGAAACATGTTGATGGGTACGGGAGTAATGAATGTATTGAATAGTGTCACGTCAATGTTTCAGTTTCTTCTTTATAAGCAGGGTCAGGTTTGTCGTTCTTTTCTAACGTTGTTGTCTTTTCAGGTATCGAGCGTCCAGCAGTTTGGATTGTTGGGCACTCCTACGTATTTTGGGCTGCACAGCGGGCCGAATGTCTGCCTGGCGGGCGCAATCTTGGATTCCGGAATGTGGACGTCATGTGGAGAGGTGTTCGGGGCCTACGGTGGTCTCAATTGCTCACGGAGGTGGTCGAGATTGGTATACGGTCGGTGGGCCCGGTGATATTGGTAATCCATGCCGGGGGGAATGATCTATGCCATTTACGGGTTGCGGAATTGTTGACGCTTATGCGTTCGGATGTGGAACGTTTTCCGTCATTTTTTAGGGAAATGGTCCTAGTGTGGTCAGAAATTGTCCCGAGGGTGGTGTGGCACGGGGCCCGGGATAGTGAGGCGTTAGAAAAAGGCAGGCGTACGGTGAACGCTCGGATCTCCCGGTTTGTGCGTTCCAAGGGATCAGTGGTTGTTCGCCATAGGCAGCTGGAGGGTGACAACCGGGCGTTGATGAGGCCGGATGGTGTTCATCTTAATGAAATCGGGCTAGATATGTTCTTATCGGGTATACAGGATGGTATTGAGCAGGCGATGTTTTTGCTGGGTGGTGGTCGGAGCCACGTGTAGGCACGAGTCTCCTCCGTGGCGGTATATAAATCAGTATGGAGTTGGTTATGGCACAAGGCAGACTTGCCCGCTGGAAGTCCAGCGGCCGGCATACTGCGCCATTTACAGTTATGGTGTTATTGTTAAATAAAGTAAGCTGTGGCCGATCATCTCCCAGCATTAAAAGTCAAATGGTTGTCGGTTTCTTATTTAAGGTAATGGGTTTGAATAGGCCTGACCGGGTGGCCCATCCCCTATGGGTAATTCCTTAGTTACCAACAGTCTGCGGGGCAACCCAAAGTTGAATGAACCTCTCCTCTGTCTGGGTGCCGGGGCCTAAAAATATCTGACAGTGGCCTGTTCCAGTGGTGGGTGACATGAAGCCTGATTCTCTGCTGACATGAAGCCAGATTCTCTGCTATGGGACCTCTCTCCTCTGTCTGGGTGCCGGGGCCTAAATATATGACAATGGACTGTTCCAGTGGTGGGTGACGTGAAGCCTGATTTTCTGCTATGCAAAAGATGGATCCCAGCAGCTGTGTCTGTAGAGTAAGTTTCTTTTTATTGTTTCTTCAGAAAGTCCTACAACCAGGACGCGTTTCGGCATGCAAGCCTTTATCAACAGGTACATCCAAAAAAATAAATCAGAACTTATATATAGGGTCTAGTCCCGCCCATTAGTGACGTCTCCACTCTTTTTAGTGGGTGGTATTTTAAATAATTAATCAATCAATTAATGGTAACAGGTGAAACAAAGCAACATATGACATGGGTTACATTCTACCTTGTTGGAGAATCTATAAATCCTTTTCATCACAAGGCAGCGGTCTAAAAAGAATACATGAAAATATATTGAATGTATATATGTATTTCACATATTTTGCAACAACAAAATCTCATAAATGTGCGACCTCATACTCCCTATTAAGACCCCTTGGGTGCAGTGTATCCAGGGTATGGATCCAAAAAGCCTCTCTTCTAAGGAGAAGCCCCTTGACATTCCCCCCTCTCCTTGGTCTCCTTTTATTCCAAAACTTTTACCAGTGTGTGGGTGATGAAACGAGGGGCCTTTAATTACATGTGAGCACTGTAGACAATGCAGGCAGGGAAATGTACCCACCCGAGGCGTGGATATCCGCTGTTTCAATATTGTTTTTGTACTACCTAGGTCTGCATGAACCAATTTGTCACGATAATTCAAATTATTTTTATTGCAGATGAGAGGTGAGTATTTAAATTCATCAACCTGAGGATACGCTTTATTCAACAGGTGCCAATACAAACCTGTCGTCTCGATGCCTGGACTCTGAGCAAATTTCCGCTCTCCAAAGGGGCTTATCTTTTTGCCCCACAGTGCACTTTGACACTTTCCAGTTGGATGTTGATTTGCAGCAATTTTTTAGGAAATTAAGACTCAAAGCCCACTTCTCTGGACCCGTTGATGTGCAGCGAAGCATGGAGCCCATAGAGACTGAATCTGGTTTGCGTCTAAGGAATAAATCTACATTTATGCCCCCCAGGACTTATTATCCTGTTGAAACTTATATACAATTGGTCACTAGGGAGGTACGGGAACAGATAGACTCAATAAAGAGGGGTGAGTTACACTTAAGACATAATGTCTCAGTAGGTGAAAAGAGAGCCATTAAAACCTTGATTGAGGATGTGAATTTGGTGATAAAGCCTGCTGATAAGGGTGGCTCCATTGTAATAATGGATAACATTAAATACATACAAGAAGTCATGCAACAATTATCTGATGAATTGACATACCAACCATTAAGTGAAGACCCCCTTTTTGAAATAAAACATAAAATTACAGGGATAGTTGAACACTATTCAGGTCTAGGTGTAATTGATCAACATCTTAGTAAATTTTTGGTAAATCATACTCCCAGGACTCCCGTCCTATACATTTTACCAAAGGTTCATAAAACTTTGATCCCCCTGGACGCCCCATAGTGTCTTCAGTGGGATCCATCTTATCTCCTCTGGCGGTTGTCCTTGTAAAAAGTTTAAACCCCTTTGGTGAAATTGACCAAATCATTTCTATGGGATACACCACATTTCTTGAGGATTATGGCAGAGTTGGGTTCAGTTCCCGTTGAGAGTCTCCTGGTGACCATTGATGTGGTTAGTTTGTATACCTCCATTGGCCATCAGGAGGGCATACGGGCTGTTTCAGCCACACTTAGTGAAACTGATTATACGACCATAGAACAAGAATTTTTTCTTGAGCTATTACATTTGGTTCTCTATAAAAACTATTTTTTGTTTATGGATGCGTTTTACCTGCAGAGGCAGTACAGAGATCTATCCCATCATCTATTTATCCCCAGGACTGTGACTGTGACGAGGGGACATCCTCTGCGTTTGGAGGAAAGAAGGTTTGTACACAAACATAGAAAAGGGTTCTTTATGGTAAGAGCAGTGAGACTATGGAACTCTCTGCCTGAGGAGGTGGTGATGGTGAGTACAATAAAGGAATTCAAGAGGGGCCTGGATGTATTTCTGGAGTGTAATAATATTACAGGCTATAGCTACTAGAGAGGGGTCGTTGATCCAGGGAGTTATTCTGATTGCCTGATTGGAGTCGGGAAGGAATTTTTTTATTCCCCTAAAGTGAGGAAAATTGGCTTCTACCTCAGTTTTTTTTTGCCTTCCTCTGGATCAACTTGTAGGATGACAGGCCGAACTGGATGGACAAATGTCTTTTTTTCGGCCTTATGTACTATGTAGGCGTGGCACCGCGATGGGGTCGAACGTGGCCCCGCCCTATGCAAATCTTTTTATGTCATCATTTGAAGAAAAACATGTATACAATAATAAGTTATTTCAAAAAAAGCTATCATTTGGAAAAGATTTGTGGATGACATTTTTTGCATATGGGCGGGGTCCCGGGAGACCCTATCTGATTTCATGAATGATTTGAATATTGCAGTTGAGGGTCTACAGTTCAGTCACCTGTGATGTAAACCACGTGAGCTTTCTAGACACTAAAGTCATCAAAAACCCTGGGGGTCATTTATCTACAGACATTCATCGCAAGGTCACTGATAGAAACAGTATATTACATTTTAAGAGTGCCCACCCATCGTCCCTCAAAAAAGCCATTCCCAAATCACAATATCAAAGAGTAAAAAGAATAGTCTCAGACCCAGTCTTAGAAAAGATAAGAATTACTGAAATGACAGAGATTTTGTGAACGTGGTTACCCATTGACTATTCTGAAAACAGCTAGAGAAGGGATGGAAGGGGGGGAGGGCCTCATTAGATAGAGGTAAATCTAGGATAGCTTTTATCCATAAGTTCTATCCATTTAATACAGGCATTGATAATATAGTCAGGAAGCATTGGCACCTGTTGAATAAAGCATATCCTCAGGTTGATGAATTTAAGTACTCACCTCTCATCTGCAATAAAAAGAATTTGAATTATCGTGACAAATTGGTTCATGCAGACCTAGGTAGTACAAAAACAATATTGAAACAGCGGATATCCAAGCCTCGGATGGGTACATTTCCCTGCCTGCATTGTCTACAGTGCTCACATGTAATGAAAGGCCCCTCGTTTCATCACCCACACACTGGTAAAAGTTTTGGAATAAAAGTTTTTTTTTACCTGTGATTCTGCAAATGTCATATACCTTATTAAATGTCCCTGTGGCTTATTGTATGTGGGTGAGACAATGCGGGCAGTGAAGGATCGCATCAGTAAGCATAAATCTGACATCAGGACAAAAAAACTTATGCTACCGGTTCCATGTCATTTTGAGCAACACAAACATACTGTCGCACAGTTGTGTTTTCAAGAATTAGAACAGGTGAAGAGACCAAGGAGAGGGGGGAATGTCAAGGGGCTTCTCCTTAGAAGAGAGGCTTTTTGGATCCATACCCTGGATACACTGCACCCAAGAGGTCTTAATAGGGAGTATGAGGTCGCACATTTATGAGATTTTGTTGTTGCAAAATATGTGAAATACATATATACATTCAATATATTTTCATGTATTCTTTTTAGACCGCTGCCTTGTGATGAAAAGGATTTATAGATTCTCCAACAAGGTAGAATGTAACCCATGTCATATGTTGCTTTGTTTCACCTGTTACCATTAATTGATCGATTAATTATTTAAAATACCACCCACTAAAAAGGGTGGAGATGTCACTAATGGGCGGGACTAGACCCTATATATAAGTTCTGATTTATTTTTTGGATGTACCTGTTGAAAAAGGCTTGCATGCCAAAACGTGTCCTGGTTGTAGGACTTTCTGCTTTATGAAGAAACAATAAGAAACTTACTCTACAGACACAGCTGCTGGGATCCATCTTTTGCATTTACTGGAGATTGCTCCTTCCCTGTGAAGCGTGGGCCCTAAGGTGAAGTGCTGACATGTTTCTTGAAAATATATGATTCTCTGCTATGACATGAAGACTGATTCTCTGCTGACATGAAGCCTGATTCTCTGCTATGGGACCTCTCTCCAATTGATATTGGTTAATTTTTATTTTTTATTTTTATTAATTTCCCTATCCACATTTGTTTGCAGGGGATTTAACTACATTTTGCTGCCTTTTGCAGCCCTCTAGCTCTTTCCTGGGCTGTTTTACAGCCTTTTTAGTGCCGAAAAGTTCGGGTCCCCATTGACTTCAATGGGGTTCGGGTTCGGGACGAAGTTCGGGTCGGATTCGGATCCCGAACCCGAACATTTCCGGGAAGTTCGGCCGAACTTCTCGAACCCGAACATCCAGGTGTTCGCTCAACTCACCTGGATGTTGTCACCCTGTGTAACCTGACCTTGCATTTATATTGTATGCCATTTCTATGTCTGTATTAAATGTATTTGCTGTAATTCCAAATGTACACCAGCAGGTGGCAGCAATATGTAGACAGAATAAAGCCAGTTAGTATACCTAGACTGGAATGGACTATTCCAGGCAACTTCCCCCTATCTGTGGAGGATTTGAATGTTGCCACATCCTACTTCAGAGAAAGGACAGAAAGTTCTAGGCAGTGTACCAGCCACCCCCTGTTGGGGTAGGCTGTGTGAATAGGAGCTTCCAGAAACAGGGATCCCAAACAAGGATTCAGGCCTAACCTGAGGCCCAAAGCAACCTTCCCAGCCGGAGTTCCTTACCTCAGCTGGATGACAAAGAAAGCAGCCATCTTCAGAACTACTAGATCTCCAGGAAGAAACCACCATTCCCTGCGAGCAGTCCTGTAAGTACAGATTCCAAATACAAGGAGAAGATAAGTACCTCCATAGCTAGTCAGGCCCAAACAAAGCAGAAGATAGACAGATACCTGCCAGATTCTTAAAGGCGTATGATCAGATGCAGAATATAGATATAATTCCTGCCACATATTGCCAATATCTGCTGGGACCTAAAGACTATTGCTGTAATATTGTATGGATCGAAAGCTGCCTCTTATAACGCCAAGTAAAGACAAGTTGGACCCTCTCTTCTGTGTGGAATTCCATCATTCCTCCATTACTCCTATTTACAGCACTCAATTTTGTTGCATGTGAGCCAGGATACAGGAGTCCGGCCGTACCAAGGTAGGAGACACCGTTGACACAATACAGAGACAATATCCCCCTCTGGCATTCCTACTCTAGTACATGAGCTATACCATCTTAAAGGGCCCTTTTACAGTACCTGCGCAAGCTGCAACTGGCGTCACGAACTTAGTTACACCTAAATCTGACCCACTGCATAGCAGCCCCAATGACCCAGTGTCCTGCCCATTGCATCAAGTGGCGTCACAAACAGGATAGGATTATATTGTGTGTCCATCCCTAAACAGCAGAACCGCAACTAATTGTGCCAAAAAAGGACTTAAACCGCATGCTGCACAGTATAACAATCAGGGCTGAAGATTGTACCAAAACCGCTTAAAAAGTGATTGTCTTACTTACTGCATTGCTGTGCCAAGGAAAACGCTGCACGTGCGCTGCTGCACACAGTGTTAATTCGGCATTGTGGAGATTCGCCATATTCATTCCAAGATGGCGCTGCATCTTCATGCTAAAATACAAAGAAATCCAGGAACGCCCTCCCAGGAGCGCGAAAATGAGGAATACGCCCCCCAGATGCGGGAAAATATGACTACACCCCTCAGGAAAAGCGCAAAGATATCGAATACGCCCCTTTAGGAGCGGGAAACTTGGAGAATGCCCTCTATGGACTTGTCTATGATCAGGCCAGAAGTGATAAAAGCTCCACCCGCTGTGCTCCTCCTTTAGTGTTAGCAATCAGCGTGTGCCGGAGCACAGTGAAGATAGCCTATCCGCGACCAAGATGGAATGCCATGGCCATTGATGGGGAGGACGTATACCCCGAACAGCCTATGGAGATCCGGGTCTCCCAACTAATACAGAGACGCGGACCCTCAGCTCTTGCTGCCCGACAGGAGGCCGTGGATACCCCTGCGCTCCAGATCCCTGCTGGGTCTACCCTACCGGAGATGCCTGAGATGACTGAAGTCCCGGTTCCTGATAGCGATGTTCTAGATCTGGTAATTGAGTACCAGGAGGCCGTGGATCCCTCCGCCGTGTACAGTGCACCCGCGGAAGGCGACGCATCTGCCCAGATGGACATGGACATCGTACCCGCTCCTGCAGAGGCCGTCGCTGACGTCACTCCATCAGCAGAGAAGAAGGCTGTGATCCAGATGGCGCCCGAACCCCAGGAGGAACAGCAGAGTACACCGGAACCGGCCGCCCGGCCACGACATCAGGTAGGAGCTACCCCGCTCCCTGAGGCCCCGGTCCATGTCCATTCCACCGCCACGTCCTGAGACCCCAGCACCGCCTATAAACCTGAGGCCTACCAAACCACAGTCACCTACTGGTGCGGTGGAGGCGGCCAGGGATTCCACTCCACCGCCCAGCTACAGCCAGCTGAGATCACCGCATTTGCCCAGACGGCTTGGGAGTACAAGTCGGCCGTAGAAGAATGGGTGAAGGAGGTACTAGACAGCCCCCAGTCCGGAGATCCCGTCCTGACCCAGGCGTACAGGAACAGTCCTATGATTCTCTGTAGAAAGAGGCGTGGGTTTCCTCCAAGATAACCATTCAGGCACAGAAGTGTTTGTAGGCCGCAGATCAGTGAAGCGTCATTACTTGCCCCAGGAGAGGCACAACTTGTACATTGGGGATCAAGTTGAATATACCCCCATGCGGTCCATGCAAGGACTATTTGCAGCAGGAGTCACACTGCTCCAGAAACCTCTCTCCCCTGCCATCACCCCAGAGACCTGGCAGGAAGACCCAGGCTCTGCCGCAAAGACCAGATGTCTGCAGGAGACCCCAGATGGCTGGCTGGTATTTAAAGAAAAGGAACAACCAGCCCCTGCACCTCTCATTCCAGACCTATCACCGCCACCAACCCTGAGGGTAGGGCAAATAAACAATTCAGTCTTGACCTTTAACCCTAAGGTCCAGCCATGCTTCATGCCACCCTACATGCTCCCATGGAAGCAGCCACAGCCACAGGCTAATGTTCCAGCACTCCCTGAGCCTTTGAAGCCAGAAGTTCTTCTCCTTCCAGCAGCGGCTGTGGATCCCGGTCTGCAGCGAGCTACGGCTACATTTTCCAGATTGGCTGTCCAACCAATATCTACAGTGACAGGTAGAGGCCGCTGGCGCACTACAGTCAACACTACTCTCAGCCACCAGCAGAGGCAAGAGTTACCTCTGAGGTTTAGCAGCTCCAGTAGTGACGAGGAGCTGGACACCTACCTGTAAGGTGTCCCCATCAGAAGAAAATATACCAGTGACATTGTTTGGGAGCCACGCCATGGACTGATTGCCTGACGGGTGAGAACCTGTTGGCATTGTTTATGTGTTTTTAACCATTTTTGTTTCCCTGGTTGCCTGTTTGTTTGTCCTCATCCAGATGGTCATGTCGGTAAGGACTCCCCCCCCCCCCCCCCAATCAGCACTTTAACCCCTTCAAATCCAAGTTAACCGTTTTATCCCCTTTCTCAGGTTACTTGATAGCCTGCTGCTATTTTATGACATTTTAACCCTTTGGATTACAATTAACTTTTTTTGTCCTGTGGATTTTTCTACAACTTTAAGCACTTCCAGGAATACAGACTCAAGTTATTGTTTAGCCTATCCCTTACACTTATAAAATTGCACTATTTTATAAAATGTTTTATTGCAACATAAAAGCTTGCACTTTATTCTCATGCACTATTGTAACCTGTTTACAAATGTTATGTAATGTTCAAGATAACCTGCCCATTGTGTGTATTATCTCTCCAGGTACCACAATGTGAATTTATGCACTGTTCAAAATGATTGCACTTACCATTGCACTTAACAAAAAATTGTAGCAACTTCCTTAAAGTGTGCCTTTTCACAGCTCTTGTTCTCTCCCCCTCATACGGACTGTCATTATACGGACGTTGTAGACCAATGGCCTACACCCGGTGATATATACCCATAGGTACCCAGGGTAGGACCAAACGTTAAGTCCTGACAGGTCCAGATTACTTCACAGGTACCCCTGCTGCTTCGGGAATTGTTAGAAGCCTTAGGCTGCTCCTTCCCGCTTGTTAAATGTTCCGGATTGTTCCCATCCGGAGGTGTCTCATTTCCAGGAGATCCATGGGAACGTACTGCCCTCCTCCTGTGACTTGCCAGAAGATACGGAGACGATAAATACCTCCCCTTCTGAGCCTTTTTGCCTAAGGTAAGGAGCCTCAAACCTTAGAGCCACAACTTTAGCTTCCTCATAGACATCATAGTTATCGTGCTATAAGCCAAATTTCTTCAGGCTATGATGCAGGGAAGGGAATACAGGATAGAGCCACCCTTTCATTTGCGGGCATTCCATTACATAATGGCGGGATTGCGGAGTAAAGACACCCCCATGCTTTCTTTGGTGTTTAAAGGATCCAGAACATACAAAGTCAGTTAGTAAAGGTTTTGCTTTGTGCAGTTATAGGTTACCTGGTTATACCAAGATAAGGAAACTGTGTTGGACATCTTATGCTAGCGGGCAGGAACCTCAAGGAAACCGTTATGTGTTTTGTCTTTGTACATAATTTATATGTATATTCATGCAGCACTTTGTATTGTATTGGGTACCCAGAGCTTGTTCCTCTTATAGCATATGCCGAGGACGGCTTCACTTAAAGTAAGCGGGTATGTAACATCCTGGAGTATGTCACTAAAACTGTCACCCAGCTTCATGATGTTAAAGTGTAGATGTGTTGTCACCCTGTGTAACCTGACCTTGCATTTATATTGTATGCCATTTCTATGTCTGTATTAAATGTATTTTCTGTAATTCCAAATGTACACCAGCAGGTGGCAGCAATATGTATACAGAATAAAGCCAGTTAGTATACCTAGACTGGAATGAACTATTCCAGGCTAACTTCCCCCTATCTGAGGAGGAGTGGAATGTTGCCACATCCTACTTCAGAGGGAGGACAGAAAGTTCTAGGCAGTGTACCAGCCACCCCCTGTTGGGGTAGGCTGTGTGAATAGGAGCTCCCAGAAACAGGGATCCCAACCAAGGATTCAGGCCTAACCTGAGGGCCAAAGCAACCTTCCCAGCCGGAGTTCCTTACCTCAGCTGGATGACAAAGAAAGCAGATTCCAAATACAAGGAGAAGATAAGTACCTCCATAGCTAGTCAGGCCCAAACAAAGCAGAAGATAGACAGAGCAGAAGACAGATACCTGCCAGATTCTTAAAGGCGTATGTTCAGATGCAGAATATAGATATAATTCCTGCCACATATTGCCAATACCTGCTGGGACCTAAAGACTATTGCTGTAATATTGTATGGATCGAAAGCTGCCTCTTATAACGCCAAGTAAAGACAAGTTGGACCCTCTCTTCTGTGTGGAATTCCATCATTCCTCCATTACTCCTATTTACAGCACTCAATTTTGTTGCATGTGAGCCGTACCAAGGTAGGAGACACCGGAGTCCAGCCGTACCAAGGTAGGAGACACCGTTGACACAATACAGAGACAATATCCCCCTCTGGCATTCCTAACCTAATACATGAGCTATATCATCTTAAAGGGCCCTTTTACAGTACCTGCGCAAGCTGCAACTGGCGTCACGAACTTAGTTACACCTAAATCTGACCCACTGCATGGCAGCCCCAATGACCCAGTGTCCTGCTCATTGCAGATGTACCACTTCTTTACCTAGTAGGCCGGTTAACAAAAAAATAATTGTCAGTTAAATTTTCTGCTGAAATTCGGCATTTTTTTGGTGTGAAGTACCACAGCTATACTGAGCAGACCGGTAAAAAAAAAAATAATAATTGACAGTTACATTTTATAGTGAAATTCAGAAATTTTTTGGTATGATATACCACTGCTATACCTATTAGACCGGTAAAAAAAATATATAACATTTGTCAGTTACATTTTAGGGTCATATTCACAAATTTTTGGGTGTAATATACCTCTCCTCTACCTAGTTGACAGCTTAATAAATTTCAATAATTTTTATTTTACTTTTTCGGGTGACAATAAACAATTGTTTTCTGTCATAGACCCCTGCTCTACCAAGTAGACAGGTTAGTTAATTTTTGTAATTTTTCCGTTACATTTTTGGGTTGACATTATACAATTTTAGACGTGAATAAACCCCTGCTCTGCATAGGTGACAGGGAATACAATTTCTGAAATGTTTCTTTAATTGATGCACGCCACCTCCTTTTGATTCAATGCTTAAACTTAAGCAAGTTATACCACATTTAAGGTTCAATACTTTGTCCCACATTTCCGCTATTCTCTTTTGGCCAACATTTGCACCTCAATAGCTTTTCCCACTATTCCGCTTGACTCTTTTGGCCCACATTTGGGCTTCTGTAATTTGTCCCAAATTTGCGCCTCAATAACTTTTCCCACATTTCTTCTTGATCCCAATTTTTTTGAATAAATTTATCTCCCTTAAATTTTTTTTTTTTTTTTTTTTTTTTCTCACGCTCCCTCTCCAGCCTGGAACCCTGATTCCCCGCCACCCGTAATCACCATGGTAGGCGCATAAAAGAACATTGAAAGTTGATAGAGCAGAAATCACATTGGATCGTGAACATCACGGTAATGTGCGACATGGTGGGTGGGGCAGTAAGTATGCACATGCCTACACAAACTAACTGACAGGGGTCAGCCACTGCAACTTCTGGGTCTCCAAATTGGGCACATGGCCTGAGCTTGCCCTTTACGCCTTGGAGGTGCTGGCCTGCCCTGCAGCCGGTGTATTGTCTGAACGTGTGTTTAGCACGACTGGAGGGTTATATTTCCCAATGTTTTGGGGTGTACCCTAATTTAAAAAAATATAAATAAATTTAAAACCAAAAAGCAGTGTAGGCTACCTCCTCCTCCACCGCCACTTCCACCTACACCGCCACATCCACCGCCTCCTCAACCTCCTTCTCCATATGGATCTGGTCCTCCTAGATCAAGATTATCATTTAAAATTTTTATGTATTTTGTTATTTTAAGTCATTTCCCTATCCACATTTGTTTGCAGAGCACTTGCCATTTCTTAACCACATTTTGATGCCATTTGCAGCCCTCTAGCCCTTTCCATGACATTTTTACAGCCATTTTAGTGCTAAAAAGTTTGGGTCCCCATTGACTTCAATGGGATTCGGGTTCGGGTCAAGTTTGAGTCCCGAACTAAAACTTTTTTCCGAAGTTCGGCCGAACCCGTTGAACCTGAACATCCAGGTGTCCGCTCAACTCTAGTCACTACCTCCACGAGTCAGGAGTGGGTAATTGCCGCGCGCCTGCTGCCTTCCTTGGATGCTTGAGCTTTAATAACTTGACCCACCGTCTCTCTGGGTGGTTCAAAAATAAGACAAAAAGGGGCAAGGCAACAACATCCAATCAGATTTCAGCCATTGACCTCCCTTGGATGTGGTATCCCTTTCTCAAGCTCCCTCTCCGGCATCGAACCTGATTACCCATTACCCATGATTACTATGGTAGGCGCAGAAAAGAACATCGAAAGTTGATAGGGCAGACATCCAAATGAATTGTCGCCGTCACAGGGACGTGCAATCGCCCAGAGGTTATCTAGAGTCACCAATGCGGCAGCAGGCCTTCGCCCCTAAGGTTTTAGATGGTCAGATCAGCAGGCCCTTGCTCCAAATGTTTTTGAGGGTCACCAGCAGGCCATCAATCATAATTTTTCAAGGGTGTGTATGATGCCCTCCTTTATGTGTAACAAAGGGTGTTTTGGAGTGCCGGTTCCTTGTAATTTTTGGCAGCCCTTTCACTTAGTGCATAGGCTTTATGAGTGTAGGAGTCCCACTACCTGAACAATTGTACCACAATGTGTATGAGGCCCTCCTTTATGTGATTTTGGAGTGCCTCTTGCTTGTAATTTTTTGCAGCACTTGCACTTTATATACAATTGAATATACAGGAAAGAATGTTTCCTAACAACTTTTCCTGTAAAATGGATTTTTTTTTGGGGGGGTTTTGTGCATATTTTTGTAAGTCTGTAAAAGTGGCGTACAACTCGGACAACTTGGTTCCCAGCAGCGATCTGGGAGTCCAAGATGCATCCAGACATCGTCCCCATGCTGCTCCCGATCCATTTCGGTGGTGTTTCTGTCACTTTCTCACCTTTTCCAATGGACCAGGCACCCTCCCCTCTTCAGAGCAGGGAGTGCCTGGTTGTCTCCCATTGACTTCCATTATACTCGGGTGCTTGGCCGAGCACACGAATATAGCAATGTGTTCGGGCCGAACACCCGAACTCCCGAATACTTTTGTGCTTGATCATCACTAAAAAACAAGAAAAACTGTGTTGGCTACCTCCTCCTCTTCCACCGACACCGCTACGTTCACCGCCTCCTCAACCTCCCACCCCACTTTGACCTCTGCCTCCTAGTTAAAGATTATAATTTTTTATATTTTTTTTATATTCTGTTATTTAAAGTCATTTCTTTATCCACATTTGTTTGCAGGGCAATTCGCCTGCTCTTACCCCCATTTTTCCTCATTTTGCATCCCTCTAGCCCTTACCAAGACTATTTTTCAGCCATTTTAGTGCCCCACAGTTCAGGTCCTCATTGACTTCCACAACATGTCATGGGTGCCCTCTGTTACCCTCCCTCTTTATATTATGCATGGAAATGCTCTTATTAAAGCTTAGACAATCAGAGAAAATTCAATGTCTTACTATAGGTCAGTTCACAAATACCACTGTAGCTTTCGCTTAAGATCTATTGTTACTTATTACAATCCCTGCGGAAGCCTTTCCGGAGATCCTAAAGATATTTGAGCAATATGGTAGGATCTCACATTTTAAGATCAACTACTCTAAGTCTGAAGCGCTCAATGTTTCTGTAGACCCCAAACTCATATCCTCACTTAAGGCCTCCTCGTCCTTTTTAAATACCCTCCCTCCTCAATTAAATACTTGGGCCTCATGATTCCTTCTGATCCTTCCCATCTCTTTAGTTTAAACTATATCCCGCTCATCTCTAAAATTAAGACTCAACTGGAAAATATGAAGATCCCTTACATATCATGGTTTGGCAGGAAAAAACGCTTATCAACCTATATCCTTCCACATATCTTATATGTACTACAATCACTCCCAATAAACGTTCCATCTACCTATTTCGCGCAATTCAGGAGCATGTTTATTTCCTTGTGGAGAGCTAGAAGACCTAGACTGGCATACTCTTTACTGTTTTAGAAGAAGGCACAGGGAGGTACGGTATTTCCCTGCCAAACCTAATATTATACTATAAATCCATTTAACTGGCAAGGTGGACCCTACTGGCTAACACTGGCCTTACCAAACCATACCTGGATATAGAAAGACAACTAATGGGCCCCCATCTGCTGAATTGCCTCTGGCTAAAAACTCCACCTCCATGGGTCAGCATAATAACAAGCGACATGACTAGAGAGATCATGAGGGTATTTCTTCTTACGGAAATGTTTCCCCAATCGCTGGGCCTCATCTCTCGATTGGCCCCATTGAGTGTCCTCCCCTCCTTTTTAGACCATTCGCTGGTTCCTAATATAAATTGGTGGAACACCCTAAAAACATTCAGAATCCATGATATTCTGAACATGGAAACCCCAACTCCCAGAAGGAACTGGGTAGTTTTTTCCAAAAAAGAAACAGATTACATCCTCTCACATGTCTGTGGTTTCTCTAGGTGTATTCGGTTGCAATAAAACTCCTTTTAAGACTATAACCAGATGGTATAAGACCCCAGATTTCTTATTTGCCACAGGGCTATCACGCTCTGACAAATGTTGGAGATGTGAACAGGATAGGGGTACCTTGTACCACATATTGTGGTCCTGTCCTTTAATCACCCAATTCTGGACAGAGGTTGAAAAGGAAATAAATAAAGGAAATAAATACAATATGTTTCCTTTTTATGACAATCACGGCACAGTTAGTCCTTCTATGGCTGCCACAACCCACCATTACTCCTTCCAAACAAAACCTTGCCACACATATGCTATCAAAAGCTAAACTTCTCATTCCGACAAAATGTAGCGATATATCCCCACCATCTATTGCTTCATGAAAGGCAAAAATTCAGCAAATTAACAGGATGTAAGAATTGGCATGTTGGGAAGCTAAGAACAGACAACCATATTTGCAGGTCTGGCAGCCCTAGATAGACTCTTTGGCCTCTGGTACTGGATGGAAGCTTATGATGATGATGATGATGATGATAATAAAAAAAGGATACTACTGACACAAAGGACCACATCTCTCTTGCTACATGTGTCTCATGCCTAGATGGAGCCTCAGCGGCGGTCTCATCTCTCTTCCTCTCTTTTCTTTTTCTTACGTTTTCTGTTTTGGGGGTTGTTTTCCTCATTTCTACTTTCTTATTATATTTCACCTCAGGTACCATCCCCTGGACTGATAATCATAATTTTAGAAGGCTATGGACAATCTTCACTAATCATAAGGACTTTCAGTTTCTGCGATTCCTCATATGTTGACTATGATTTAGCGTTTGTAAATGCCGGCATTATTTTGTATATGCCCCCCAACCTCATGTATACTATTTTGGTCTATGGATGGACAATACTCTGAGATGTTACCATGTTATATACCATGTTATTCAATAAAAGAGAATACATAAAAAAAACAATCTATGTAATACAAAACTTGTCAAATAGTGAATATAAAAGTTACTCCAATGTAATGGTGTGTCCAACATGTTCTCTTCCCCTTCATGCTGTAACAGAAAAAAACACTTTTTACAAAAGTTAGTTTCATACACTAATCCTAATTTTAAAAAAGTGTATGCTATGAAATGGCATAGAGTTAAGAAATTATATATGCCAGTTCCTTGCATAAATCAACAGAACAAGAACAGAAAAATAAACAAAAAGCCATTATGCTCAGTTATGCAAAAATAAGACTTTCTTCCATCTAAAATAATGCATCTCAGTTGGAATTGGCTAAAGCGGATGTCAAATGTACATAACTGAGCATAAAGGATGCTTACCATACAAGATTTTTCATCTTTACTTTTCTGTTCTTCTGAAAGATCAAAAGAATGGAAAAGTAAACGGTGATGTGAACCTGGCATTAGTCTGTCAGGCTGTGGAAAAGTGATGTAAAATACGTAGCAAAAAGTCATAATTTTTTGTGCAAAATGCCACTTTCAACATAATCTCCCTAGTCACTGCTGTGCAGGTCTGAATGTCTTATGTCAGTTTATTTGTGACTGCAGTGTGGTAAACAATGGCGGCCCCACTTGTGATTTGCACAAAATAGAGCAGCCTGCAGTGATTCATTTTTTTATGTGGTCTGAGAGTGTGTCTGCTGCAGATATTTACTTTGTGCACAACATTGAGCTTGCATGTGAACTGTTTCTGTTGGATAGACGAGTGACAGTAGATTATGTGGCAAATCATTTGCAAATCATGACTATGTATTTTGCGGTCCGCAGAAACGGATCCACGGAAAATACGGATGACGTCTGTGTGCATTCCTTATTTTGCAGAATGCGTGATGCGGAAAACAATAGGACGTACAATAATGAAATGCACACAGAGTAACTTCCGTTTATTTTTTGCGGACCAATTGAAATGAATGGTTCCGTATATGGTACGCAAAAAAAATGGAACTGACACGGAAAGAAAATACGTTTATGTGCATGAGCCCTAATGGTGAAGGCAGCGGTGCATTTGTGGCTCGTAGCTCAGCATAAAACATTTTTGATGAAAGAATACAAAAGTTTGTTAGCAGATGGACAAAGTGCATTGAAAAACAGGGAGATAATGCCAAAAAATGATGAATTTTACAGCCAGCTTTCTAAAGCTTCTACTGTGATATTGATCCTGATACATGTTTAATTGAAACATTAGAGAAGAATTTAGATTCATTGGTATTATTTTATATTAAAGGGGTTGTCTCACTTCAGCAAATTGCATTTATCATGTAGATGAAGTTAATACAAGGCACTCGCTAATGTATTGTGATTTTACATATTGCCTCCTTTGCTGGCTTGATTCATTTTTCCATCACATTATATACTGCTCGTTTTCATGGTTATGACCACGCAGCAATCCAGCATTGGTGGCCGTGCTTGCACACTATAGGTAAAAGTGCCGGCCTATGTGCGTTACCATGGCCCGGCCACTAGAGAAGCTGGCTCTTTTTCCTATAGTGTGCAAGCACGGCCACCAATGCTGGATTGTGGGGTGGTCATAACCATGGAAATGAGCAGTGTATGATGTGATGGAAAAATGAATCAAGCCAGCAAAGGAACCAATATGGACAATAACAATACATTAGTAAGTGCCTTGTATTAACTTTCTCTGCATGATAAATGCTATTTGCTGATGTGAGACAACCCCTTTAATTAAATAAGTTAATAAAGATATTTCAAATGATAGGTCTATTGCATATTAATGAATTGTAACTGCAAAAAATATTGTGACTACAAGTTGGAAAAATATAAGACAAATATGCAAACAAATGCAAACTGAAGGCTTAGGAAATGTAATGGAATCTGAGAAATAATATAACTTAGATTACAAAACGCAATATATGGTGAAAATGTATCTTTCATCCCTAAGGCAACATCTGTTGAAGATAGGAATTTTGAGTGTCCTATTGTGGTTGAAACTGACCTAGATACATGAAATTGCTCTAAATATAGTTTAAGGTGAATACAGAGTCTAATCTGTCTTTGCTGCTAGATATTTTTACAAAAGAAAGTTTATAACTGAGCTCCATAGAAATAAAAATCATATTTTTCTATATTCTCCTAAAAATGTATACATAAAGTGGGGCGGAGCTAGCGTCTGAGCCGGATGGCTGTGTGAAGCTAGAGCTCCGTTTGAAAAGGTGCCCTTTCAGCCTGTAAATCCGTCCTGTCAGGTCAAAATATGGTGTAGATTGGAAGCCCTAAAACAGGTGAGCCAGCGAGTCAATCCAAATTGTCCACCAACAGTGGAGAAATGGACAAATTTATAAAGAAAGCTGCCGCTACGTATGTGAGCAGGGAAGCCAAGATGGCGCCAGCGTCTCCACATTCAGCCAACCGAAAGCATGCGGAGTCTTCTCAAGGCGCACGGAGGTGAGGATGAACCTGACACCCTCCCGATATCCCGCTCTTACCTGAGAGATACCCTGTCTTCATCACTAGCCTCTGCCTTAGAGCTGCTCAGTGTCGATATTTGCACTATTAAGCAAGATGTCTGCCATATAGGGCGCAGAGTGGAGATGTTAGAGGACTCACAAATGACCCTGATAGATCATCAAACAGCGGTCACACAAAAGCTACAAGCAGTACAATCAAACCTGAACTCCATATATAGCGCAATTGAAGATCAGGAAAATCGTGGACAACGAAATAACCTGCGCTTCAGAGGTATACCCGAAATGGTTGCCCAGGGAGATATCCCTAATACAATTGTACAAATTTGCCTGTCCCGACTCGGTACATGAAGTGCTGCTTGAAAGAGCCCATAGAGCCCTGAAACCCAAGCCGGCTCCCACTGCACTACCGAGAGACACCATCTGCATATTTCTCAGCTTCCCAGTAAAAGAAGCTGTCCTCTCTAAAGCAAGAGACTTGCAAGCTGTTAAATGGAACGGCCAGGATATTATGATCTTCCAGGACCTTGCTCAAACCACTCTTAAGAAAAGGAGAGCCCTCAAGCCCCTAACAGAATGGCTCAGGGGCAGGAAAATTCCCTATAGATGGACATTTCCTTTTGGTCTCACCTTTTTGTATTTGAGGGTCGCAGGATGTCCATTACATCTCATCTGGATCTGGATACCATCTATGACCATCTGAACATCGAACCACTTGACATCCAGGATTGGGACTCAGTTCAGGACCTATTGGGACTACCAGCCCTTCCTCCGTCCGGATCTTGGGACTAACAGCTTACCCCTAAACAGCAAAGAGGAAGAAGAGGAGCGCAAAAATCCGAGAAGTAGTCAGAGAAGACTACTGCTAGGAGATTAAGAATTTACCACTTAGGTGATCAAACAGCTTTGGTTTAATCCAGGCTATACCATTTAATGTCTCTCACTTTATCTACCCTTTCCTATGTCCTATTATCTATCTCTTCTCCTATAGGACAACTTCAATCCTTAGCCCCCTCTGGTCTCACCTGTCCAGTATCTCAAAAAAAAAAAAAAAAAAAAAGGGCACCAAAACATTTTTCTATCTCTCCCCCCCTGATCTCTAAATACTTATTATCCATCTTTACCAAGTGATCTACAATTTTTCACTCTATACACCACATCCTATTGTTGCTAATAGTAATGCAAATAGTATTTGGTTTTGTTGTTCCAGGTTTAAAATGTTTCTTAATGTTTATACTACAAGTAGATGTCTTGCCGATAGAAATGCTGGGACATATCTGACTAAAATTGCTTATGTTGATGATGAGAGCAGCTTCTAGAGGGCTGACCCCTCCACTATTATCAATTTATGATGGCAGATTTAACTATAGTCTCCTATAACGTCAAGGGTTTTAACTAGGGATGAGCGAACCCGAACTGTATAGTTCGGGTTCGTACCGAATTTTGGGGTGTCCGTGACACGGACCCGAACATTTTCGTAAAAGTTCGGGTTCGGTGTTTGTCGCTTTCTTGGCGCTTTTTGAAAGGCTGCAAAGCAGCCAATCAACAAGCGTCATACTACTTGCCCCAAGAGGCCATCACAGCCATGCCTACTATTGGCATGGCTGTGATTGGCCAGTGCAGCATGTGACCCAGCCTCTATTTAAGCTGGAGTCACGTAGCGCCACACGTCACTCTGCTCTGATCAGTGTAGGGAGAGGTTCGCAGCTGCTGTTAGGGCGAGATTAGGCAGTGATTAACTCAGCGAAAACACTTTAATTCAGTGATCGATCTACAGCTGTGGATCATTGAACTGCTGCTATTCAATTGCTCACTGTTTTTAGGCTGCCCAGAGCGTCACATTTTTCTGGGGTGATCTGCGGCCATTTTGTGTCTTGTGGTGCGCCAGCACAAGCTGCCACCAAGTCCATTTAACCATCAATAGTGTGGTTATTTTTTTGCTATATCCTACATCAGGGGCTTGGCTGTGCTTGCTATTTTATTGAGGGGTGAAATACAATTGCCAAAATAGCAGTACCCTAAATCTGGTGTTTCAGCTGTGGCTAGCCAATTGTAATACTGTCTGCTGTCTGGCAAAGGATATATTTTTGTTCTGGGTTGAAATATAATTCCCAAGTTAGCAATTCCCTAAATCAGTGGTTTCTGCTGTATCAGGCCAAGTTTAAATCGTTCCATAAAAGGGTATATTAGATTTAAGGTGCGGATAGGGTCATCCTCAATAACTTCACACGCTACTGTGCATTTCCAAGTTTAATTCTGTCCGTAAACGTATACCTGTCACCCAGCGCCTAAATAGGCCTAGAATTTATATTCGGCTAAATCTGTTGTTACTGCTGTGGCTGGTAAATTCATTTAGTGTCCGCCAAAGCACAGTTTTTGTTCTGGGTTGAAATACAATTCCCAACTTAGCAATTCCCTAAATCAGTGGTTTCTGCTGTATCAGGCCTACTTTAAATCTATCCATAAAAGGGTATATTAGATTGAAGGTGCGGATAGGGTCATTCTCAATAACTTCACACGCTACCGTGCATTTCCAAGTCTAATTCTGTCAGTAAACGTATACCTGTCATCCAGGGCCTAAATACTAGGCCTACAATTTATATTCAGTTAAATCTGTCGTTACTGCTGTGCCTGTATTAGTGTAATACGGTACCTAAATAGATAGCCAGATAGTGTTAGGTGTCTGTAAAAAAAAAAAAGGCCTGAATTTGAATTCAATACATTGGGCCAAATAATTTTTTTCTTATTGTGGTGAACAGTAACAATGAGGAAAACATCTAGTAAGGGACGCGGACATGGTCGTGGTGGTGTTAGTGGACCCTCTGGTGCTGGGAGAGGACGTGGCCGTTCTGCCATAGCCACATGTCTTAGTGAACCAACTACCTCAGGTCCCAGTAGCCGCCAGAATTTACAGCGATATTTGGTGGGGCCCAATGCCGTTCTAAGGATGGTAAGGCCTGAGCAGGTACAGGCATTAGTCAATTGGGTGGCCGACAGTGCATCCAGCACGTTCACATTATCTCCCACCCAGTCTTCTGCAGAAAGCGCATGAAAATCAAGCCCATCAGTCTGTCACATCACCCCCATGCATATCAGGGAAACTGTCTGAGCCTCAAGTTATGCAGAAGTCTCTTATGCTGTTTGAAGACTCTGCTGGCAGGGTTTCCCAAGGGCATCCACCTAGCCCTTCCCCAGTGGTGGAAGACATAGAATGCACTGACGCACAACCACTTATGTTTCCTGATGATGAGGACATGGGAATACCACCTCAGCACGTCTCTGATGACGAAACATAGGTGCCAACTGCTGCGTCTTTCTGCAGTGTGCAGACTGAACAGGAGGTCAGGGAGGAAGACTGGGTGGAAAATGATGCAGGGGACGATTAGGTCCTAGACCCCACATGGAAAGAAGGTCGTGCCACTGACTTTCACAGTTCGGAGGAAGAGGCAGTGGTGAGACCGAGCCAACAGTGTAGCAAAAGAGGGAGCAGTGGGCAAAAGCAGAACACCCGCCGCCAAGAGACTCAGCCTGCTACTGACCACCGCCATCTGGGACCGAGCACCCCAAAGGCAGCTTCAAGGAGTTCCCTGGCATGGCACTTCAAACAATGTGCTGACGACAAGACCCGAGTGGTTTGCACGCTGTGCCATCAGAGCCTGAAGCGAGGCATTAACGTTCTGAACATTAGCACAACCTGCATGACCAGGCACCTGCATGCAAAGCATGAACTGCAGTGGAGTAAACACCTTGAAAACAAGGAACTCACTCAGGCTCCCCTTGCTACCTCTTCTGCTGCTGCCGCCTCGGCCTCTTCCTCCGCCTCTGGAGGAACGTTGGCACCTGCCGCCCAGCAAACAGGGGATGTACCACCAACACCACCACGTTCTTCACCAAGCATCTCAACCATGTCACACGGCAGCGTTCAGCTCTCAATCTCACAAAGATTTGAGAGAAAGCGTAAATTCCCACCTAGCCACCCTCGATCCCTGGCCCTGAATGCCAGCATTTCTAAACTACTGGCCTATGAAATGCTGTCATTCAGGCTGGTGGACGCAGACAGCTTCAAACAGCTCATGTCGCTTGCTGTCCCACAGTATGTTGTTCCCAGCTACCACTACTTCTCAAAGAGAGCCGTGCCTTCCCTGCACAACCAAGTATCCGATAAAATCAAGTGTGCACTGCGCAACGCCATCTGTGGCAAGGTCCACCTAACCACAGATACGTGGACCAGTAAGCACAGCCAGGGACGCTATATCTCCCTAACTGCACACTGGGTAAATGTAGTGGCGGCTGGGCCCCAGGCGGAGAGCTGTTTGGCGCACGTCCTTCCGCCGCCAAGGATCGCAGGGCAACTTTCTTTGCCTCCTGTTGCCTCCTCCTCCTACTCGGCTTCCTCCTCTTCTTCCACCTGCTCATCCAGTCAGCCACACACCTTCACCACCAACTTCAGCACAGCCCGGGGTAAACGTCAGCAGGGAATTTTGAAACTCATATGTTTGGGGGACAGGCCCCACACTGCACAGGAGTTGTGGCGGGGTATAGAACAACAGACCGACGAGTGGTTGCTGCCGGTGAGCCTCAAGCCCGGCCTGGTGGTGTGCGATAATGGGCGAAATCTGGTTGGGACTAGCCGGTTTGACGCACATCCCTTGCCTGGCGCATGTGCTGAATTTGGTGGTGCAGAAGTTCATTCACAACTACCCCGACATGTCAGAGCTGCTGCATAAAGTTCGGGCCATCTGTGCGCGCTTCCGGCGTTCACATCCTGCCGCTGCTCGCCTGTCTGCGCTACAGCGTATCTTCGGCCTTCCCGCTCACCGCCTCATATGCGACGTGCCCACCAGGTGGAACTGCACCTTGCACATGCTGGACAGACTGTGCGAGCAGCAGCAGGCCATAGTGGAGTTTCAGCTGCAGCACGCACGGGTCAGTTGCACTGCGGAACATCACCACTTCACCACCAATGACTGGGCCTCCATGCGAGACCTGTGTCCCCTGTTGCGCTGTTTTGAGTACTCCACCAACATGGCCAGTGGCTGACGCCGTTATCAGCGTTACAATACCACTTCTATGTCTCCTTGAGAAAACACTTAGGGTGATGATGGAAGAGGAGGTGGCCCAGGAGGAGGAGGAGGAGGAGGAAGAGGGGTCATTTTTAGCACTTTCAGGCCAGTCTCTTAGAAGTTACTCAGAGGGAGGTTTTTTGCAACAGCAGAGGCCAGGTACAAATGTGGCCAGCCAGGGCCCACTACTGGAGGACGAGGAGGATGAGGATGAAGCATGTTCACAGTGGGGTGGCACCCAACGCAGCTCGGGCCCATCACTGGTGCGTGGCTGGGGGGAAACGCAGGACGATGACTATACGCCTCCCACAGAGGACAGCTTGTCCTTACCTCTGGGCAGCCTGGCACACATGAGCGACTACATGCTGCAGTGCCTGCGCAACGACAGCAGAGTTGCTCACATTTTAACGTGTGCAGACTACTCGGTTGCCACCCTGCTGGATCCACGGACAATGTGCCCACCTTACTTCCTGCACTGGAGCGTGATAGGAAGATGCACGAGTACAAGCGCACATTGGTAGACACGCTACTGAGAGCATTCCCAAATGTCACAGGGGAACAAGTGGAAGCCCAAGGCGAAGGCAGAGGAGGAGCAAGAGGTCGCCAACGCAGCTGTGTCACGGCCAGCTCCTCTGAGGGCAGGGTTAGCATGGCAGAGATGTGGAAAAGTTTTGTCACCACGCCACAGCTAACTGCACCACCACCTGATACGGAACGTGTTAGCAGGAGGCAACATTTCACTATCATGGTGGAACAGTACGTGTGCACACCCCTCCACGTACTGACTGATGGTTCGGCCCTATTCAACTTCTGGGTCTCCAAATTGTCCACGTGGCCAGAGCTAGCCTTTTATGCCTTGGAGGTGCTGGCCTGCCCGGTGGCCAGCGTTTTGTCTGAACGTGTATTCAGCAAGGCAGGGGGCGTCATTACAGATAAACGCAGCCGCCTGTCTACAGCCAATGTGGACAAGCTGACGTTCAGAAAAATGAACCAAGCATGGATCCCACAGGACCTATCCATCCCTTGTGCAGATTAGACATTAACTACCTCCCCTTAACCATATATTATTGTACTCCAGGGCACTTCCTCATTTAATCCTACTTTTATTTTCATTTTACCATTATATTGCGGGGCAACCCAAAGTTGAATGAACCTCTCCTCTGTCTGGGTGCCGGGGCCTAAAAATATCTGACAGTGGCCTGTTCCAGTGTTGGGTGACATGAAGCATGATTCTCTGCTATGACATGAAGCCTGAATCTCTGCTATGGGACCTCTTTCCTCTTTTTGGGTGCCGGGGCCTAAATATCTGACAATGGACTGTTCCAGTTTTGGCTGACATGAAGCCTGAATCTCTGTTATGGGACCTCTCTCCTCTGTCTGGGTGCCGGGGCCTAAATATATGACAATGGACTGTTCCAGTTTTGGCTGACGTGAAGCCTTATTCTCTGCTATGACATGAAGACTGATTCTCTGCTATGACATGAAGCCTGAATCTCTGCTATGGGACCTCTCTCCTCTGTCTGGGTGCCGGGGACTAAATATATGACAATGGACTGTTCCAGTTTTGGCTGACGTGAAGCCTGATTCTCTGCTATGACATGAAGACTGATTCTCTGCTGACATGAAGCCTGATTCTCTGCTATGGGACCTCTCTCCAATTGATATTGGTTAATTTTCATTTATTTAATTTTAATTTTAATTCATTTCCCTATCCACATTTGTTTGCAGGGGATTTAACTACATTTTGCTGCCTTTTGCAGCCCTCTAGCCCTTTCCTGGGCTGTTTTTACAGCCTTTTTAGTGCCGAAAAGTTCAGGTCCCCATTGACTTCAATGGGGTTCGGGTTCGGGACGAAGTTCGGGTCGGGTTCGGATCCCAAACCCGAACATTTCCGGGAAGTTCGGCCGAACTTCTCGAACCCGAACATCCAGGTGTTCGCTCAACTCTAGTTTTAACGCCCCATCCAAAAGATGCCAAATCTTTTCACTCCTGAAAAAAAAAAAAAAATGCTCTATCCTGCTACTACAGGAAACACATTACAAATGCCCAAACCTATCCCATTCCAAATATCCACTCTGGTTTCATTGTGGCTCAAATTCAGCAGCCTCAAGAGGCGTTAGTGTAGGATTTAGGGGAGATGTGCCTTTCCAATTCTGCTCTCATATACAGGATCCAGATGGTCGCTATATTTTAATCAAGGGACATATATCCAACCAGGTCTATACATTCATTAATATTTATGCCCCTAAAACCAACCAACGAAACTGGTTTGAGAGTATCACCCCAGTAATAGACACGTTTAAAGAGGGCACAGTTATTATGGGAGGAGACTTCAATGTGACATTGGACCCTCAAATGGATTCGACTTCACATAAATCAACCCTTTCTCACAAAGCATTAAACGCTAATAAAAAAACAGCTCCACAACCAACACCTTATAGATGTCTGGAGAACCCTCAACCCCAAATCCAGAGACTATACATTCTTCTCACATGTCCATGGCTCCTACCATAGGCTGGACCATATCTTGATTTCTAAAGAACATCTCTCCCTTTGCAACAAAGCCTGGATTGAATCAATCCACCCTCCTGACCACTCCCCAGTCATGGCATCCATAGCTACCCCTCAAATGTCCCCCATATCTAGTAGCTGGAGACTTAATGAGCAATTTAATTTCCTTAAAGGAGCAGATAATTAGATTACAGGAATTCATGGAGGAATTTTTCACCATTCATGCCCTCCCAGATACCTCCCCTCATGTGGTCTGGGATACCCATAAGGCCTACATGAGAGGACAGTTTATCAACGTAGGCTCAATATTTAAAAAGAAAAGGAAATCACACCTAGACTTGTTGCTATCAGAGATCCAAAAAATCGAAACTCCACAAAAAATCCCTTCAGGATGCCCAACTATCCCGGCTTTGTTCGGGCCGAACTAAAATATTACCTGAACACACAATCAGCTAAGTTCTTCTTACATTCACAATACAAATTTTTCGCACATGGGGACAAGGCCTCCAAATTCATGATGAATAGGATCAAAAAGAGAAGAGCACATAACTATATCAAAAAATAACCAGGCCAGATGGGAGCCTTGCTTTAACAACAAAAGAAATAGCCAAGCTATTCCAAGAATATTATCACGCCCTTTACAACATCCCCCAGAAAGAAAGGGACGCAGATTCTTCCTCATCCTGTCATCCAATTAAACAGTTCCTCCAAAACATCCTTCTTCCTAAGCTAGAAGAATCCCAAAAGAAGGAGCTAAGTTCCCCATTCACATCTGAAGAATTAGACCTAGCTATAAAAAACCTCCCTAAAAACAAAGCTCCTGGCCCGGATGGTCTTCCAGCCTTATACTACCGTACATTTAGTGGATCTCTGATCCCGCACCTCCTAATAATTTGCAACTTAACACTACAAGGCACTCCCCTGTCCCCAGACATGACTAAGGCACATATTATTATCATCCCCAAAGAAGGGAAAGACCCAACTCAATGTGCGAATTACCGCCCCATATCTCTTTTAAACTTAGCCATCATTTTGGCTAAAAGCTTGAAATCTAACGGTCTTTCCCCCCTCCTCCCGAAGCTCATCCACAGAGACCAGACGGGATTTGTGGTTGGAAGAGAGGGTAAAGATAACTCTGCCAGATTAATTAATGCCTTATTCCAGGCCAGAAAATACTCCCTCCCCCTTGTTTTTCTCAGCACCGATGCTGAGAAAGCATTTGATAGGGTAAAATGGGAATTTATGACCCTCACGCTAGAAAAATTTGGATTCCCCTCAGCTTAAATTATGGCAATCCTTTCAATGTATTTAAATGCCTCAGCATCGGTGATTGTGAACAATTCCCTTTCCCTTTCCTTTGTTATTAAGAATGGAACTAGGCAGGGTTGCCCCCTATTCCCCCTTATCTTTGTATTAATTATGGAACCCCTACTTCAAACTATCCGCCAAGAAAACAAAATAAAAGGCATTAATCTAGGGGGACAGGATCACAAGGTCGCTGCTTTTGCAGATGATCTTATGATAATCACAACCAACCCTGAAACCTCCCTGCCTATTTTAGTAGTTTTTAACCCTCTATCTAACTTCAAAATCAATCTGAATAAATCCAATGTCCTCCCAGTAGGCCTTAGATCTTCTGTTAAACAAAGATTGGCCAAATCGTCCCCTTTTAATTGGGAAGCTCCCTTTTTCACATACTGTATATAGGGGTTAAAATACCTCAGGATATAAACAAACTGTTTGCACTCAATTACATCCCCCTCACGTCATTCATGCGCGTGGGGCACCCTGACGTCATTCTGAAGCGCCCGGGAGCCGCACGGACGGTAAGTATACTGCTCCCCCGCTCCCCACTACACTTTACCATGGCAAACAGGACTTTAGCGTCCTGGCAGCCATGGTAACCATTCAGAAAAAGCTAAACGTCGGATCCGGTAATGCGCCAAAACGACGTTTAGCTTAAGGCCGGATCCGGATTAATGCCTTTCAATGGGCATTAATTCCGGATCCGGCCTTGCGGCAAGTGTTCAGGATTTTTGACCGGAGCAAAAAGCGCAGCATGCTGCAGTATTTTCTCTGGCCAAAAAACGTTCCGGTCCGGAACGGAAGACATCCTGATGCATCCTGAACGGATTTCTCTCCATTCAGAATGCATGGGGATAATCCTGATCAGGATTCTTCCGGCATAGAGCCCCGACGACGGAACTCTATGCCGGAACAGAACAACGCAAGTGTGAAAGAGCCCTAATATTATAAGAGTAGTGGTCTCTTGACTGATGATTAGAGATGAGCTAATTTTTCAAAAATACGATTCGCCGATTCGGCTAATTTTTTGGGAAAAATTTGGTTAGATCTGAATTTATTAGTGGCAAATTACATTTAAAAATGGCTATTTACTGGCTGCAGAGAGCCTTTATAGTGGTGTAGAACACTGTGCCTTGCAGTAACACGCATAGGGAGTCCGCTTTGGTAGTGAAATTATACTGTGAGTCGGTATGACATGCAGATGACAGGCGTCGCTCTTAGAATCACTGCACACGTCACTTATTTGGGCAGTCACGGGGCCAAAACTAACCAAATACCTCAAGTATGAACTCAGCCTTACAGGTGGATGTTAGCGCCAATAAGAAGATCACTCTTTTTACACCGTCGTCAGCTGATTCCACATAGATATCATCAGAACCAGTTCTATTAGAGCCCACCCGACAGAGGGGAGAGGGTGACAGCAGTAAGTTTGTGTTGCTCTTCCTCTGATCGGTCAGAACAATAACCCCCAAAAAAATGGATCCGGTCTGTTGAGCATCTGCCTTCACTCGGTCAGCATTTGGTCAGTAATCCATCAGTATTTATAATGCCAAAAAAAACAGGAGTGGATCCAAAACAGAGATGACAGAGTCAACCATTCAAGAACCGCTGGGTTGCTGGTTAAGACACGACCACTAGCTGACAGTGGGAGCTCAGGCCTCTCAAAGTGACCCCTACTGCCACGGCCCCTTTCTCTGCTGCGACCTCTGCCTGCACCAGAAACATTTACGCCTCTGCCATTATTCCCCTGTGCAGGGCCTGGCACTTCTGTGTCTGACATACTGTTAGATCAAATAAAATAAAATAAAAAGGAAATTAAAACACCCCAAAAAAGTCTGTAATTTTCTCACTTCACCACACCACGGCTAATAAGCCCCTTTTTTCCCACTAATACACGCCACAAAAGGCTTTACAACAGATAACTGCACCGTTGAGCAGCAAATATATATTTTTCTTTTTCCACTAATACACGCCACAAAAGGCTTTGCAATAGATAACTGCATCGCTGAGCGGCAAATATATTTTACTTTTGCCACTAATACACAACAAAAAGGGTTGTCATTTTAGCACTTCACACAACAGCTAATAAGCGTTTTTTTTCCCACTAATACAAGCCAAAAAATGCTTTAGAACATATAACTGCACAGCATAAGGGCAAATAAGACGTATAAATATTTCCTTGTAATAAACCCTGTTAATGCCTGTATCAAACAGCACTTGCACCATAAGAAGAACGGTTTGCTGGAATTACAGAGCTGTATACAGTAATGGCAATTTGGATCCCCAGTCAGTGCAGCAAGGTGTAATGGGATTGTTCCTATTACCTAGACTATAACCTCCCCTACTGAACCCTGTTCTACTTAAATGCTGCGGAATGATTCCTCCCTATTCTTTCCCTACACCTTGAATAATCTTTCCCTGCACTTGTAAATTGTTTTTTTTTTAGCACAATGATGTTTTTCTAACACTGTCCTTAGTGCCTGCAGATGTCTCTCCCTGCATTAAGTACACTGGTAAATGGCAGAATCTAAGATGGCTGCC
Source organism: Bufo bufo (assembly GCF_905171765.1). Taxonomy (NCBI): domain Eukaryota; kingdom Metazoa; phylum Chordata; class Amphibia; order Anura; family Bufonidae; genus Bufo; species Bufo bufo. The sequence continues at coordinate 387,988,202 of NC_053392.1, read as the reverse complement.
GCTATTTATAGGGCTGTGACATCACAGGGCTGGCTGCTGATTGGCTGCATGCATGGCATTATGGGTGATCCCACCTTCCTAGAGTTCCTTTCTCCATGTCCTCACATGTGCAGTAGCCATTTTTGGAAAATGTGATTCGTTACCACGAAGCGCAAGTAAATTTCGGCTTCGGTGCAAATCAAATTTTTCCTGAAATTCGGAACGAATTTCACTTCATCAGGTTTGATTCCCTCATCTCTAATCTCAACATTCCAGTCTTTCTTAGCTGTTTGTTTGCTCTGACTATTTACCCTAGTATCCAGCTGTTCTTTGATTAGACCCTGATTAAGGCTTCATGCACACGACCTTATGTATTTGCGGTCGGCAAAAAACTGACCCGCAAAAAATACGAATGACGTCCGTGTGCATTCCATATTTTGCGGAATGGAACAGCTGGCCTCTGATAGAACAGTAATATCCTTGTCCATATTGCGGACAATTATAGGACATTTTCTATTTTTTTGCGAAACGGAAGTACGGAAACGAAATGCACATGGAGTAACTTCAATTTATTTTTTTTGCAGACCCATTGAAATGAATGGTTCTGTATACGGAAAAAATAGTAACTGACACGGAAAGAAAAAAACGTTTGTATGCATGAGGCCTAAATGTAACGCTTTAGTTCTTCTGAGACATTGGTCTTCATCCAAAATGCAAACTTCCTAAGTGCACAAAATCTAATTATAACAGAATTGTAACTAATGAAATATTCATTCCAAACAATGTTTCTGCTATCAACCCTATTTTCCTGCACTGCCTAAAACACCCTAAAACCCCTGCACCCAGCAATAAACTTCTCATCTCTCTCTCCATCTGACCTTCTGCTCAGAAAAGAATGATAGAGACAAAAAAAGCTGGGAATTTAAAATGAGCCACTGTTTAACAAAATTCCCACCTCCCTAAGTTTCACTCCCAACCCTTAGGATTAGATACATAGCTCAGCAGACAGTATCAACCATGATAGAATTAGATACATAGCTCAGCAGAAATTATCACACAGGATAGGATTAGATACAAAGCTTATTAGACAGTATCACGCATGATAGTATTATACGCAACTTTGCAGACAGTATAACATAGGATAGGATTAGATTCATGGCTGAGAAGACTGTATCGCACATGATAGGATTAGATACGTAGCTCAGAAAACAGTATCACACAATTGTTTATTGTACATTGCTTTCCTCATTTTGGGAGGGTATTAGCAAGATTATTAACAATTTTTAGCTCTGAGGTTAAATTGTCCACTAACATGGTCCTTTAAAAAATTAATAAACTCATATTTTACACAGCATCACACAGAATTGGATTAGATACAAAGCTCAGGAGACAGTATAACAGAGGATAGGATTAGATACACAGCTCAGCAGGCAGTATCACACATGATAGTAACATAACATACATAGTACATAAGGTCTAAAAAAGACATTTGTCCATCCAGTTCGACCTGTCATCCCGCAAGTTGATCCAGAGGAAGGCAAAAAAAAAACAAGAGGTAGAAGCCAATTTTTCTCACTTTAGAGGAATAAAAAATTCCTTCCCGACTCCAATCAGGCAATCAGAATAACTCCTTGGATCAACGACCCCTCTCTAGTAGCTATATCCTGTAATATTATTACACTCCAGAAATACATCCAGGCCCCTCTTGAATTCCTTTATTGTACTCACCATCACCACCTCCTCAGGCAGAGAGTTCCATAGTCTCACTGCTCTTACCGTAAAGAATCCTCTTCTATGTTTGTGTACAAACCTTCTTTCTTCCAGACGCAGAGGATGTCCCCTCGTCACAGTTACAGTCCTCCGGATAAATAGATGATGGGATAGATCTCTGTACTGACCCCTGATATATTTATATACATAGTAATTAGATCTCCCCTCAGTCGTCTTTTTTCTAAAGTGAATAACCCTAATTTTGATAATCTTTCAGGGTACTGTAGTTGCCCCATTCCAGTTATTACTTTAGTTGCCCTCCTCTGGACCCTCTCCAGCTCTGCTATGTCTGCCTTGTTCACAGGAGCCCAGAACTGTACACAGTACTCCATGTGTGGTCTGACTAATGATTTGTAAAGTGGTAGGACTATGTTCTCATCACGGGCATCTATGCCCCTTTTGATGCAACCCATTATCTTATTGGCCTTGGCAGCAGCTGTCTGACACTGGTTTTTGCAGCTTAGTTTGCTGTTTATTAAAATTCCTAGGTCTATATCCATGTCAGTGTTACCGAGTGTTCTACCATTAAGTATGTACGGTTGACTTGCATTATTCTTTCCCATGTGCATAACTTTACATTTGTCAGTGTTATACCTCATCTGCCACTTATCTGCCCAAGCCTCCAGTCTATCCAGATCGCTCTGTAGTAGTATACTGTCCTCTTCAGTGTTAATTAATTTACACAGTTTAGTGTCATCTGTGAAAATGTATATTTTACTATGCAAGCCTTCTACAAGATCATTAATAAATATATTGAAGAGAATAGGGCCTAATACTGACCCCTGAGGTACTCCACTAGTGACAGTGACCCAATCTGAGTGTGTACTGTTAATAACCACCCTCTGTTTTCTATCATTGAGCCAGTTACTTACCCACATACAGACGTTTTCTCCCAGTCCGAGCATTCTCATTTTGTATACTAACCTTTTATGTGGTACAGTGTCAAATACTTTGGAGAAGTCCAGATATACAACATCCATTGATTCGCCGCTGTCAAGTCTAGAACTTACCTCCTCATAGAAACTGATTAAATTAGTTTGGCATGACCGATCCCTCATGAAGCCATGCTGATATGGCGTTATTTGCTTATTTCCGTTGAGATGCTCTAACATAGCATCTCTCAGAAAACCTTTAAACAGTTTACCCACAACATGTACATAAACGGTTCAGACCGCGCGTATCGTAAATAGACGGTATAAAACAGTTTTTTTTTTCCTTTTCTCCCTTCAAAAAGGTACCGAGGTCTGCAGATTTCCTATTTGTGGATATCCTGCAACTTATAAAAGAATACAATAGTGTAAATCCGTATGGTTGCGCTGCCCTGTAATGCACAGATTGTACTTACACAGCACTCCACCAACAACAGGCGTATCAAAGATATCTTCCGCAGCTTGTTTAATTCTTTGCGGCGAAGGTCCACGTTCACACGCCAGTACACAGTACATTCTTACAAACATGCACTTTAAAATCGCATAAAAAAATTCCAGCGTCTTTTGCGTCTTTTAATGCGATTTTAAAGTGCATGTTTGTAAGTATGTACTGAATAGACCTTTTAAATAGTTATCGGAGCTTCAATAGGGTGGGAGCCACTTGTATCCACAGAAATTTCTGAATCAAAAGAAGTTGGGAACACTAGCAGACCCACCTGGTGTGTGCTGTAATCAAGTCCGTGGTTGAGCCCTGTGTACTGGCGTGTGAACGTGGACCTTCGCCGCGAAGAATTAAACAAGCTGCGGAAGATATCTTTGATACGCCTGTTGTTGGTGGAGTGCCGTGTAAGTATAATCTGTGCATTACAGGGCAGCACAACCATACGGATTTACACTATTGTATTCTTTTATAAGTTGCAGGATATCCACAAATAGGAAATCTGCAGAACTCGGTACCTTTTTGAAGGGAGAAAAGGGGAAAAAAACCTGTTTTATACCGTCTATTTAAGATACGCGCGGTCCGAAACGTTTATGTACATTTTTTGAAAGTGTGATCGACCCCACAACACTCCTCGGACCTGCAGCAGATCTTTGCGGACTGTTGATTAAGTATTTCTTTTTTACTAGTTCACCCACAACAGATGTTAAACTTACCGGCCTATAGTTTCCAGGCTCTGTTTTTGGACCCTTTTTAAATATTGGCACCACATTTGCTATGCGCCAATCCTGTGGGACATTCCCTGTCAGTATAGAGTCCGCAAATATCAGAAATAAGGGTCTGGCTATGACATTACTTAATTCCCTTAGGATACGGGGGTGTATGCCGTCCGGTCCTGGCGATTTGTCTATTTTAATCTTTTTAAGTCGCTGTTGTACTTCTTCCTGGGTCAGACAGGACACTTTTTTAATGGGGAATTTATTTTTACATTCACCATTTCATCTGACAGTTTATTTTCCTCAGTGAATACATTGGAGAAAAAAATATTTAACAGATTTGCTTTCTCCTCGTCTCTCTCTGCGACTCCCCCCTCATTACTCTTTAAAGGGCCGACACCTTCAGATTTATACTTTTTAACATTTATATAATTGAAGAACATTTTAGGGTTATTTTTACTCTTTGGCAATTAATCTATCGGTCTCTAGTTTGGCCACTTTTATTTGTTTTTTACATGTTCTATTTTTTCCTTATAGTTTTTCAGTGCTTCTGTGCTACCCTCCTGTTTTAGTGTTTTATATGCTTTCTTTTTGTCATTTATTGATTTCTTTACAGTTCTGTTTATCCACATTGGTTTCTTTTTGTTCCTTAACCTTTTATTCCCATACGGTATGTACCTCTCACAATGAGCTTTTAGGATGCTTTTAAAGATATCCCATTTTGTGGCTGTATTTTTATTTTTGAGGACTTTGTCCCAGTTAGTTAGGCCTATGGCCTCTCTTAGTTGGCTAAATTTAGCTTTTTTGAAGTTTGGTATTTTTGTTCATCCCGGTAGAAACGCTCTTTTGAATGTAAATTGGAAGGTTATTACTTTATAGTCACTATTTCCCAGGTGTCCCCCAACCTGCACGTCTGTTGTTCTGTCAGGCCTATTGGTTAATACTAAGTCCAGTATGGCCGTCCCTCTAGTTGGGTCCTGAACCAGTTTGGAGAGGTAATTGTCTTTGGTTATTGCCAAGAACCTGTTTCCTTTATGAGATATACAAGTTTGTCAGTTTCCCAGTCTATATCTGGGTAGTTGAAGTCCCCCATAATAAACACCTCATTATGATTTGCCGCCTGGTCTATCTCATTTAGTAGTAGATTTTCTGTGGACTCTGGTACATTAGGTGGTTTATAGTAAACTCCTATTAGTAATTTATTGTTGTTTTTAGCTTCATGTATCTCTACCCACAGTGACTCCACATGTTCATGTCCCTCACTTATATCTTCACGGAGTGTGGGCTTTAGACAGGACTTTACATAAAGACAGACCCCTCCCCCTCTCCGGTTTTGTCAATCCTTTCTAAACAGACTTTAACCTTGTACATTAACTGCCCAGTCATAGCTATCATCCAGCCATGTTTCAGTTATTCCCACTATGTCATAGTCCTCCTCACACATCACTAATTCCAGTTTTCCAGTTTTATAGGATTAGATACACAGCTCAGCAGGCAGTATCACACATAATAGGGTTAGATACGCTGCTGAGCAGACAGTATCACACATGATGTTTGGATTCTGGATTTAGTGTTCCTTCTCATGTGTTTGACTTTCACACACTTAAAGGGAACCTGTTACCGGGATTTTGTGTATAGAGCTGAGGACATGGGTTGCTAGATGGCCGCTAGCACCTCCGCAATACCTAGTCCCCATAGCTCTGTGTGCTTTTATTGTCTAAAAAAAAAACGATTTTATACATATGCAAATTAACCTGAGATGAGTCCTGTCCCTGACTCATATCACATACAGGACTCATCTTAGGTTAATTTGCATATGTATCAAATTGTTTTTTTTTTACACAATAAAAGCACACAGAGCTATGGGGACTGGATACTGTGGATGTGCCAGCTGCCATCTAGCAACCCATGTCCTCAGCTCTATCCCCAAAATCCCGGTGCCAGGTTTCCTTTAATATTCTCAATAGATCTCACCAAATTTATCTGGGTCTGCCGATAAATATCTCATATCTGAGTAAACAGCTTACGCAATAAGCTAAATGTGGAACACTCACCACCCAGTGGTTGTGATGTGTTTTATAGTCATTAACCCCTTCACGCAACATCACGTACATGTACGTGGGGGAATGTGGTGCCTCACCGCATCCCCACGTGTATGTACGTGATCGGCTTTCTCTGTCAGCACAGGGAGCGAAGCGCTGAAGGTTCAGTCAAGCCGGCGTGCTGGGGTTGCTAGGCAACCAGAGACGCTGGCGGGGACTGCATCGGAGCTCTGACCCGCCCGCGATCACTGTGATTGGTCCAATACTGCAGAGGGACCAATCGCAGCGCATCGGGGCAGGTAAGGGGGAGTTAGGGAGGGACTATGTGCTTCTCCTTCTCTGATCGTCTCAATTCCTGTCAGGGAAGCGACCAGAGAAGGAGAGAGTGTGAAAAGCTGCTGTACATTAATACCTACCAGATCGAATTTACCCCTTTTGTGCCGAAAAGCTGCTTCTGTGCCCCAGTCAGTGACACAGATCAGTTCTGTGCCTCATCAACAGCCTGTCATCTGTAGTCATTTCTGTGCCTCAACCCCTGCTTCATACATAATTAACCACTTCAGTACCGATTTGCCACTCTTCTGTGCCTGATTTGCCCCAGTCAGTGAGATTAGTCCTGTCCAGTCCTGTCATCATCACCTCATCCAGACACCTGTCACTACTGTCTGCCCGTCCATCAAGACACCTGTGACTCCAGTTTGTCTGTTCAATAAAGACACCTGTCACACTAGCCTGTCTGTCCATCAAAACACCTGTGTCTCCAGTCTGTCCGTCAATCAAGACAAGTGTCACTAAAGTTTGTCCTTTTAATAAAGACACCTGTCACTCCAGTTTGTCCGTTCATCAAGACACCTGTCAGTCCAGTCTGTCCGTTCAATAAAGACACCTGTCACTCCAGCCTGTCCGCCCATCAAGACACTTGTCAGTCCAGTCTGTCCGTCCATCAAGACACCTGTGACTCCAGTTTGTCCGTTCAATAAAGACACCTGCCTGTCTGTCCCTCAAGTTACATGTCACACACTCCCAAACGGGAAGTTCTTGTGTTGACTACCATCAATGCAGATCAGTCCACCCCAGTTCCAGTCCGAGGAACCACAGAGCAGAACATCAAGCCTGTGTATATCCAGAATTACAACAAGTTCATGGGTGGAGTGGATCTTTCAGACCAGGTACTACAGCCCTACAGTGCCTTAAGAAAATCTAAGGTGTGGTACAAAAAATTAGCTGTGTACCTAACCCAAGTGTCACTATATAATGCCTATAATGCCTTTGTCATCCACAGAACAGCTGGTCATGGGGGGACCTTCGTGTAAATTCAGGAAAAAATAATAAAAAAATAGATTTTTGGCGTTCAGGAAGGAGAGGGCAGTTTTTCATCGAGCAGTGCTTCTGGGGTATCAAGATTAATACGTGGGCAGCATTTCCCTGGAGTACTTCCCCCCCCCACAGAAAAAAAAGGCGACCCTAAAAAAGGTGTCGAGTTTGCTCGGTTAAAGGAATTAGGGAAGACACCACTCACTACTGTCAGACCTGCCCCTCTAAACCGGGCCTCTGCATTGGAGAGTGCTTTCAAGTTTATCACACCCCCACTGATATCCATTAAGTCCATTTCACTAATTTCTTAATTAACCACTTAAGGACCACAGGTTTTATTCCCCCCTAGTGACCAGGCCCTTTTTTACAAATCGGCACTCCACAACTTAAGCGGTTTATTGCTCGGTCATGCAACTTACCACCCAAATGAATTTTACCTCCTTTTCTTCTCACTAATAGAGCTTTCATTTGGTGGTATTTCATTGCTGCTGACATTTTTACTTTTTTTGGTATTAATCAAAATTTAACGATTTTTTTGCAAAAAAATGACATTTTTCACTTTCAGTTGTAAAAGTTTGCAAAAAAAAACGACATCCATATGTAAATTTTTCTCTAAATTTATTGTTCTACATGTCTTTGATAAAAAAAAAAATGTTTGGGTAAAAAAAAAAATGGTTTGGGTAAAAGCTATAGCGTTTACAAACTATGGTACAAAAATGTGAATTTCCGCTTTTTGAAGCAGCTCTGACTTTCTGAGCACCTGTCATGTTTCCTGAGGTTCTACAATGCCCAGACAGTAGAAAACCCCCACAAATGACCCCATTTCGGAAAGTAGACACCCTAAGGTATTCGCTGATGGGCATAGTGAGTTCATAGAACTTTTTATTTTTTGTCACAAGTTAGCGGAAAATGATGTTTTTTTTTTTTCCTTACAAAGTCTCATATTCCACTAACTTGTGACAAAAAATAAAAACTTCCATGAACTCACTATGCCCATCACGAAATACCTTGGGGTGTCTTCTTTCCAAAATGGGGTAACTTGTGGGGTAGTTATGCTGCCCTGGCATTTTAGGGGCCCGAATGCGTGAGAAGTAGTTTGAAATCAAAATCTGTAAAAAATGGCCGGTGAAATCCGAAAGGTGCTCTTTGGAATGTGGGCCCCTTTGCCCACCTAGGCTGCAAAAAAGTGTCATACATCTGGTATTGCCGTACTCAGGAGAATTTGGTCAATGTGTTTTGGGGTGTCATTTTACATATACCCATGCTGGGTGAGAGAAATATCTTGACAAAAGACAACTTTTCCCATTTTTTTTTTATACAAAGTTGGCATTTGACCGAGATATTTCTCAAAATTTTTTTTTTTTTGGCCACAAGTTAGCGGAAATTGATTTTTTTATTTTTTATTTTTTTCTCAAAGTCTCCCATTCCGCTAACTTGGGACAAAAATTTCAATCTTTCATGGACTCAATATGCCCCTCAGTGAATACCTTGGGGTGTCTACTTTCCGAAATGGGGTCACATGTGGGGTATTTATACTGCCCTGGCATTTTAGGAGCCCTAAAGCGTGAGAAGAAGTCTGGAATATAAATGTCTAAAAATTTTTACGCATTTGGATTCTGTGAGGGGTATGGTGAGTTCATGTGAGATTTTATTTTTTGACACAAGTTAGTGGAATATGAGACTTTGTAAGAAAAAAAATAAAATAAAAAAATTTCCGCTAACTTGGGCCAAAAAAATGTCTGAATGGAGCCTTACAGGGGGGTGATCAATGACAGGGGGGTGATCAGGGAGTCTATATGGGGTGATCACCCCCCTGTCATTGATCACACCCCCTGTAAGGCTCCATTCAGACGTCCATATCTTTTTTACGGCTCCACGGATACATGGATCGGATCCGCAAAACACATATGGACGTCTGAATGGAGCCTTACAGGGGGGTGATCAATGACAGGGGGGTGATCAGGGAGTCTATATAGGGTGATCACCCCCCTGTCATTGATCACCCCCCTGTAAGGCTCCATTCAGATGTCCGTATGTGTTTTGCGGATCCGATCCATGTATCAGTGGATCCGTAAAAATCATACGGACGTCTGAATGGAGCCTTACAGGGGGGTGATCAATGACAGGGGGGTGATCAGGGAGTCTATATGGGGTGATCACCCCCATCATTGATCACCCCCCTGTAAGGCTCCATTCAGACGTCCGTATGTGTTTTGCGGATCCGATCCATATATCAGTGGATCCGTAAAAATCATACGGACGTCTGAATGGAGCCTTACAAGGGGGTGATCAATGACAGGGGGGTGATCAGGGGTGATCAGTGGTTCATAAGGGGTTAATAAGTGACAGGGGGGTGTAGTGTAGTGGTGTTTGGTGCTACTTTACTGAGCTACCTGTGTCCTCTGGTGGTCGATCCAACCAAAAGGGACCACCAGAGGACCAGGTAGCAGATATATTAGACGCTGTTATCAATACAGCGTCTAATATACCTGTTAGGGGTTAAAAAAATCGCATCTCCAGCCTGCCAGCGAACGATCGCCGCTGGCAGGCTGAAGATCCACTCGCTTACCTTCCGATCCTGTGAACGCGCGCGCCTGTGTGCGCGCGTTCACAGGAAATCTCTGCTCACGCGAGATGACGCCAATCAGCGTTAGTGTAGCCTGGGAGAGCCGTTGCAATGACGCCTTTCGGCGTTAGCGTAGCGGCAAGAGGTTAATCCATGGCAAAACATTTTCAGTTGAGCATTTTTCCATTTGGCAATCCAATAATAGCTCCCCCAAAAGAATTTAAATAAAAACCTTAAAAATTCCCATTATACCCCTAGATGAATACATTGAAAGGTGTCATTTTATTAAATGAGGCAATTCTTCAATTTTATTTTATGTTCTGGCACCCCTAGAGCCTCGTTTTTGTGGTTTTCACTGTTGGGGTGCCTCAGAGTGTCTTCAAATGTGACAATGTGCCTGAAAATTTATCCAGCAAAATCTGCCTTATTTTTTTTCCATACTTTTCCATACTTTTTCTATAGAGGGTGTCTGCAGTGACTTGTGACATCTGTGCAATACCTTCTGTGTGTCTATTTTCCTTTTTCCATACTTTTACGTACTTTTTTCCTTATTCTGTGCTTGCTGTGAACTGTGACATCCGTGTCACATATTGCGTGTCAAGCATGCATATAACATTTAATATGAAGAAGACGAGCAGTAAGGGACGGCGAAGTGGCCATGATGCTGATGGTTCACGCAGAGGCCGTGGCCCTGGGTGCGTTTAAAACTGTGCCTGCTTCCAGAGCACAAGAAAAACAATCATCCACGATACCTAGCTTTATGTCCCAGTTTGCAGGGTGTCGCAGGACAAAAATCTTGAAGTCAGACCAGTGTGACCAGGTGGTTGGTTGGATTGCAGCAGATAATGCTTCCAGTCGGTTAAGCAACATCCTGTCTTTCACCAAGTCCAGTCTCAGTAGCCAAGAGTCTGGTCAACAGAATCTTCGCCCTGATTAGTGTTGAGCGCGAATATTCGGATCGTTAATTTTAATCGCGAATATCGCCTTTTCGAGAATTCGCTAATATTTAGAATATTATTGAATTACACGAATAGTGTTAAATATTCTAATCGCCAATTTATCGCGAATATATCACATTGCCGATTTTTGCAATCAAGTAAACAATAACTGGAGATCACGAATTCTAGAATTTGCGAATTTATGGCGGATATTCAGCCACAAATTCGGGATTTATTGCAAATTCGAATATTGCCTAAGCCGCTTATCACTAACCATGATCCTCCTTCCTCCCACCATGTAGAGTCTTGCCAAACAAGTAATCCCACACTCGGATTTTCATCGCTATTACTTGATTTGGCCTTCTCGCCAAGCACGCTTGAAGAGGGACATGAGATCTTGTGACCTGATCCCCAACCTCTTGAGCATCCACAGTCACAAGAACATGACGGTGGGGAATGGCAATTAGTGTTTAATGAGGTGGATGATGATGAGACACAGTTGCCAATGAGTCAACCGCAATTACTGTCTCAAGAGGTTGATGAAGTGGATGAGACACAGTTGTCAATCACTAAGGTTGCGGTTAGATCAACAAATCAAGAGGATGATCAGAGTGAGGAAGTGGAAGAGGAGGTGGTGGACGATGAGGTCACTGACCAAACCTGGGAAGGTGGAAAGCCGAGTTAGGACAGCAGTACAGATGGGGAGGGATCTGCAGCACCGCAACAGGCTGGAGGAGGCAGTGGGGTGGCAAACGGGAGAAGGCGGGCCACCCCACACAGGCCCACAACTGTTCCACGGAGCACCCCCTTGCAGAAATCTCCCTTGCCAAGGGGTAGGTGTTCTGCAGTATGGTGCTTTTTTGAGGAAAGTACGGACGACAAAAGAATAGTAGTTTACAACTTGTGCCACACCAAAATTAGCCAGGGCGTGAACACTAGCAACCTCACCACCATAAGCATGATCCGTCACATGGCATCCAAGAACCATAATATGTCAGACGAACGCCTGGGTCCACAATCTGTGTCTGCGGGTCACACCACTGCCCCTCTTCCCCTATGGTACGTGCTGGCCAAAAGCCTGTTGAAGGTGCAGGCGAGGATGCCTCCCGCCCTGCACATGGACCTTCGCAAGCACCATGGCCCTGGAAATTTTGCCATTTTGGCTTGTGGACACTGAGGTCTTCCGCAGCCTGATGTCCCACGGTATTCTGTCTCCAGCCGCCACTATTTTTCAAGGTGTGCCGTGCCCGCCTTACACCAACATGTGTCCCGAAACGTAACACGTGTCCTGACAACGCAGTTTCTTGGAAGGTCCACTTAACCATGGACACATGGACAAGTGCATTTGGCCAGGGACACTACATTTCCCTGATGGCACACTGGGTGAACATTGTGGAGGCGGGGAGCAAGACGTACCCTGGGATGGCACAGGTGTTACCGACGCCGAGGTTTCGGGCCCTACTTTGATCAGGGTTTCTGCCAGCACCTAGGTTAGTGGCTCCAATCCCCACTTCTCCTCCTCCTCCTCCTCCTCCTCCTCCACTTCCACCTCCAGCACCAGTCAGCCATCAGCCGGTAGCTGGAAGCAGTGTAGCACTGCAGTGGGGAAGTGTCAACAGCCTGTGCTGAAGCTGATATGCTTAGGGGACAAACAGCACACCGCCGCAGAGCTGTTTCAGGGGATAAGAGACCAAACTGAATGGCCGTAACTTGGTGGCTGCTTTGGAGTTTGGCAAGCTCACACACATCCAATGCCTAGCCCACGTCTTAAACTTAGTGTTTCAGCGGTTTCTCAAAACCTACCCCAATTTGCCTGAGCTACTGGTGAAGGTGCGCCACGTGTGTGCACATTTCCGCAAGTCATTGACAGCTTCAGCCGGCTGTTGTGCGAAGTGAGCACGCGCTGGAACTCCACGTTCCACATGTTGGCCAGGCTTTGTGAGCAGCAGAGGGCAGTAGTGGAATACCAGCTGCTACATGGTCGTCGCATTTCCAGTCAGCTTCCGCTAATCAAAAGCGAGGAGTGGGAATGAATGTCTGACCTCTGTGAGGTTTTAAGAAACTTTGAGGAATTGACACAGATGGTCAGCGTAACTATCCTACTTCTGTGTCTACTCAAACGTTCGCTGCTCACAATTAAGGACAACGCTTTGCATGTGGAAGAGGTGGAAATGGGGTAAGAAGATATTACACAGGGTGATAGCCAGACCACCCTCCGTCCGTCTTCTCAGCGGGAATTGGACGATGAAGAGAAGAAGGAACAGGAGACGGTTGCCTCCGCTACAGAGGGTAGTACCCATGGAAGTTTTATCCCATCGGTTCAGCGTGGGTGGGCAGAAGAGGAGGAAAAGGATGAGGAGATGGACAGTCATCCTCCTGATGACAACAGCAAAGTCTTGCTTGTTGGTACTCTGGCACACATGGCTAACTTCATGTTAGGCTGCCTTTCCCGCGTCCCGCACGTTATACGTATTATAGACAACACATATTACTGGATAAAAGACACAAATGCAATAGCACTCTGCAACCAGCACTCCGCCCTGCCTCCATGCTGGATGTTGAATGAGGCATTGGTATACATTTTGGCCAAAGCGTAATAAGCCACTCACCACGTCAAGGTTGCCTCTATGAGTGGTCCCTAACACTAGTTCCTACCTGTTTATGGGCCATGACAGCCACACAAAGTCCAGGGAGCGCAGGTACAGCATGAACGCCAGGCACACTCTGCTTTTAACCCCGTCTGGTGCCATTACAGCTTTCATCGGATCCAGGGATGCAAGTACCAAAATGCATGCTGAGCCCACTATATACTTCTCCTGGAGCAAAATGGCTACTGGTAGGCCCTGTAGAAGTAGACTCAGTTTTATACTGACTTTAAAACCAGCCTCCAGGGCAGATTAACTTGTCAGGTGTGCATGACTGCATGGAGATCGCCATGCCTGCAATATATACTACAAGAAAAAATGTGGGGAATACAGTCAGCACAACCCTATATGCAGGTGCACATCGCTATGGCGAAATACATATACAAAGAAAAATACACAAATGCAATAGCACTCTGCAACCAGCACTCCGCCCTGCCTCCATGCTGGATGTTGAATGAGGCATTGGTGTACATTTTGGCCAAAGTGTAATAAGCCACTCAGGAGAAGTATATAGTGGGCTCAGCATGCATGTTGGTACTTGCATCCCTGGATCCGATGAAAGCTGTAATGGCACCGGACGGGGTTAAAAGCAGAGTGTGCCTGGCGTTCATGCTGTACCTGCGCTCCCTGGACTTTGTGTGGCTGTTATGTCCCATAAACTGGTAGGAACTAGTGTTAGGGACCACTCATAGAGGCGACCTTGACGTGGTGAGTGGATTATTACGCTTTGGCCAAAATGTACACCAATGCCTCATTCAACATCCAGCATGGAGGCAGGGCGGAGTGCTGGTTGCAGAGTGCTATTGCATTTGTGTCTTTCTTTGTATATGTATTTTGCCATAGCGATGTGCACCTGCATATAGGGTTGTGCTGACTGTATCCCCCACATATTACTAGGTGTTCACCTTTCTCGACCCCCGCTACAAAGAGAACTTCTTATTTCTCATTCCCTTGGTGGAGAAGACAAGCAAAACGGTGCTATACCAGAAGGTCCTTGTTGAAAAATTGCTCTAAAGTTGATAACGAAGACATCCAAGTGGATCGTCACCATCACAGGAACGTGCAATCGCAAAGAGGTTATCTAGAGTCACCAATGCGGCCGCAGGCCCTCACCCCTAATGTTTTAGATGGTCAGATCAGCAGGCCCTTGCTCCAAATGTTTTTGAGGGTCACCAGCAGGCCATCAATCATAATTTTTCAACGGTGTGTATGATTCCCTCCTTTATGTGTAACAAAGGTCTTGCTCTTCCTGAGGCTTGCTGTACCAAGTGGCTTCTGATTAAGTGGAGTTAAAGAAAAGGACTTCTGGTGCTGAGTGTGATTTCGTGGGAGTGATAGCAGGTGGCTAAGTGTGGTTTGAAACAGAGATCCTTGAAAGTTAAGTTTTTGCATTTTAGTAATGCGATCTAAAACCTTTTTTTTCTCTGCTGTGTATTGCCATTTGAACCCTTTTTTTTTTCTCTGCTTGATTAAGGGGAGTGGCCTGGGCAACCAGGTGCTATAAATTGAACCACTTAACTCTCCCAGAGCTTGCTCTTCCTGAGGCTTGTTGTACCAAGTGGCTTCTGATTAAGTAGAGTTAAAGAAAAGGACTTTAAGACAAGGAGCAGGAAACTAAGGTTGGATATAATTTACTTGTGTGTTGTTGGCTTGATTCTAGCTAGTCCTTCAACTTCAGCAGACAGGGTCTAATTCTCACTCATATTTACTGTTTTACTTTTTTACTGTTCATCCCCATTAAACATGTGCTCCATGGACAATGCCACTAAGTGTGTGTCCTGTGCAATGTATACATGCCTTGAAGAGACGTTCTAGGGTGAATACATTTGCACTAGATGCAATCATGTTGCATATTTGGAAGCCCAGATCTTGGATCTAAATAAGCAACTAGAAATACTTAGGAGCATTGCAAAACTGGAGAGAGGCTTAGACCTCTCTGTGCAGGCACTGGCTGGGGTCAGTGAATTGGAGGGGGTGGAGGAGGGCAAGATCAGGACTATCAGATCAGCAGCTGGGTTAATGTAGAAAGAAGGGGTAGAGGGAAAGTGCCAGGGAGGCTAGTCCTGAGCTGGCACGCCCTAGTAAATATGCCTGTTTGGTTGATATTAGGGATGAAAGCCCAGGGCCAGCAACACTGCAGCAGGTCGTTTCTCCTAGCAACCAGGAGGATAACCATTGAAGGAAGGATGGGAAAAGGAGTGCAGCAAAGGTCAGACAGATGCTGGTGGTAGGGGACTCTATTATTAGGCGGACAGACAGAGTAATCTCTCGCCGAGACCGTGAATTTCGAACAGTGTGTTGTCTGCCGGGTGCTTGGGTTCGGAATATTGCGGATCAGATTGACAGATTGCTGGGTTGGGTTTGGGAAGACCCAGCGGTCATGGCACCAATGACAGTCAGTGGGAGATGGAAGGTCCTTAAAAATGATTTTAGGGAGCTAGGTGAGAAGCTCAAGTCCAGGACCTCCAAGGTAGTATTTTCAGAAAAACTACCAGTGCCATGAGCGTCACTTGAGAGACAACGGGAGCTTAGGGAGTTAAATAAGTGGCTCAGAAGCTAGTGCAGGAAGGAAGGTTTTGGGTTCATGGAGAACTGTTACAGGCTCTACAGTAGGGACGGGCTGCACCTCAATGGGGAGGGTGCAACTGTTCTGGGGGAAAAAATTGTTACACGGCTGGAGGAGCTTTTAAACTAGGATCTGGGGGGAGGTGTCATACTACTAAGGGGGTAGATAGTGTAGATAGAGAGTATGTTATAGAAGGGGACAGTGGGGATTTAATAGGGAGAAGACTAGGCATAACTATACATTTACAAAAAATAGAACTGCTGTTAATAAGAACCTGTTACATACAAAAATTAACCAAGGTAACCAAAAAATCCCAGATAATCACTTTACAGGTAATAGTAATTTAAAATGTATTTTCACAAATGCCAGAAGTCTAGCTAGCATAATGGGGGAGCTTGAAGCTATGGTACTAGAAGAACACATAGATTTAGTTGGTGTGGCTGAGACATGGTTGGACTCTTCGCATGACTGGGCTGTTAATATTAAGGGTTTTACACTATTTAGGAAAGACTGGGTCAATAAAAAAGGTGGTGGCATTTGCCTGTATGTGAGTAGTGATCTGAAGACAAGTGTGAAAGAGGCAATTGTGGGTGCGGATGGTAAGGATGTGGAAACCTTATGGGTGGAAGTTCAAAGGGATATAAACACAAAAAAAAATACTTGGTGTAATCTATAAACCCCCTAACATCACAGAAAAGATAGACACACAACTGTATAACCAAATAGAGCGGGGGGCACAGCCTGGTACAGTAGTCATAATGGGAGATTTTAACTTCCCATACATTGACTGGGGTCATGATTCTGCCTCAACTGCAAAGGGGAGAAAATTCCTCAACTTACTGCAGGACCAATTTATGGGCCAGTTTGTAGAAGATCCCACTAGGGGCGATGCTCTGCTGGATCTGGTCATTTCTAATGATGCAGAGCTTGTTGGTAATGTTACTGTTCGAGAAACACTAGGTAATAGTGACCACAATATAATTATATTCCCCCTAAACTATAAGAAGCAAACTCTGTCAGGCAGAGCAAAGACACTAAATTTCAAAAAGGCTAATTTACCTGGGTTGAGGGCAGCATTTCAGGGCATAGACTGGGAGCAGCTACTGTCACATAATAATACAGAGGATAAATGGGAGAGCTTTAACCCGTTAGGGACGCATGACGTACCAGTACGGCATGTTCCCGAGTCCTTAAGGACCCATGACGTACCGGTACGTCATGAGTTTAAAACGAGATTGCGGCTCTGCGGGGGTTAATCGGAACAGGATGCCCGCTGAAATCATTCAGCGGGCATCCTGTCATAACGCCGGGGGGGGGGTCATATGACCCCCCCCCCCCATATCGGCGATCGCAGCAAACCGCAGGTCAATTCAGACCTGCGGTTTGCTGCGCTTTCTGCAGATTCTGTTCAAACTTTAAAATGCCCCAAATAAAGTTTTTTCACCCCCCTGCACCCCTGAATGATTTTATGCCGGCAGGTGGTGCAGGGGGGGGGGTTGCAGGCGGTGCGGGCGGTGTGCGATCCCCCGCCCGCCTCCTCTTGAATATTCATTGGTTTCCAGTGGTTATACCAGAGTGTAAGCACATTGCTGACACTCTGGTATAAACAGCTGACATCTGTGCTGTGATGTCAGCCGTTTAATCCTTTCCATACCGCGGTTCGTACGGGCCGCTGTATGGAAAAAGTTAACAGTAAGAGGGGGCTCCCTCCCTCTCCCATCGGGGGGCTGCTGTGCCTTTACAGCCCCCCTCCTTACCCTTCCCTGTCTGCTCAGTTGTGGCCACAACTGAGCAGACGGGGATAGTTCCAACGGCAACAGGACGCCTTCTCAGGCATCCTGCTGTCCATGGTGCTGAACAGATCTGTGCTAAAGGCATAGATCTGTTCAGACAAAGTGTAAGTAAAATACAGTACAATACACTATATAGTGTACTGTACTGTATTACAGACATCAGACCCACTGGATCTTCAAGAGCCAAGTGGGTCTGGGTAAAAAAAAAGTTAAAAAAAAGTGTAAAAAGTAAAGATAAAAAAATACACTACACATATTTGGTATCGCCGCGTCCGTAACGACCTGATCTATAAAATGGTCATGTTACTTTCCCTGCACGGTGAACGCCATAAAAATAAAAAAATAAAAACTATGAGGAAATTGAAATTTTGCCCACCTTACTTCCCAAAAAAGGTAATAAAAGTGATCAAAAAAGTCGCATGTACGCCAAAATAGTACCAATCAAACCGTCATCTCATCCCGCAAAAATAATACCCTACCCAAGATAATCGCCCAAAAACTGAAAAAAACTATGGCTCTTAGACTATGGAAAAACTAAAACAGGATATTTTTTGTTTCAAAAATGAAATCATTGTGTAAAACTTACATAAATAAAAAAAAGTTAACATATTAGGTATCTATACGTCCGTATCGACCGGCTCTATAAAAATATCACATGACCTAACCCCTTAGGTTAACACCGTAAAAAAATAAAAATAAAAACGGTGTAAAAAAAGCCATTTTTTTGTCATCTTACGTCACAAAAAGTGTAATAGCAAGCGATCAAAAAGTCACATGCACCCTAAAATAGTGCCAATCAAACAGTCATCTCATCCCACAAAAAATGAGACCCTACCTAAGATAATCGCCCAAAAACTGAAAAAACTATGGCTCCCAGACTATGGAGACACTAAAACATGATTTTTTTTTTGTTTCAAAAATGAAATCATTGTGTAAAACTTATATAAATAAAAAAAATGCATACATATTAGGTATCACCGCGTCCGTGACAACCTGTTCTATAAAAATACCACATGATCTAACCTGTCAGATGAATGTTGTAAATAACAAAAAAAAAAAACGGTGCCAAATAGCTATTTCTTGTAACCTTGCCTCATAAAAAGTGTAATATAGAGCAACCAAAAATCTGTACCCTAAACTAGTACCAACAAAACTTCCACCCTATCCCGTAGTTTCTAAAATGGGGTCACTTTTTTGGAGTTTATACTCTAGGGGTGCATCAGGGGGGCTTCAAATGGGACATGGTGTCCAAAAAAACAGTCTAGCAAAATCTGCCTTCCAAAAACCGTATGGCATTACTTTCCTTCTGCGCCCTGCCGTGTGCCCGTACAGCAGTTTATGACCACATATGGGGTGTTTCTGTAAGCTACTGAATCAGAGCCATAAATAATGAGTTTTGTTTGGCTGTTAACCCTTGCTTTGTAACTGGAAAAAAAAAATATTAAAATGGAAAATCTGCCAAAAAAGTGCAATTTTGAAATTGTATCTCTATTTTCCATTAAATCTTACAACACCTAAAGGGTTAACAAAGTTTGTAAAATCAGTTTTGAATACCTTGAGGGGTGTAGTTTCCTAGATGGGGTCACTTTTATGGAGTTTCTACTCTAGGGGTGCATCAGGGGGCTTCAAATGGGACATGGTGTAAAAAAAAACAGTCCAGCAAAATCTGCCTTCCAAAAACCATACGGCGCACCTTTCACTCTACGCCCTACTGTGTGCCTGTACAGTAGTTTACGGCCACATATGGGGTGTTTCTGCAAACTACAGAATCGGGGCAATAAATATAGCATTTTGTTTGGCTGTTAACCCTTGCTTTGTTACTGGAAAAAATGGATTAAAATGGAAAATTTGCCCAAAAATTTAAATTCTCAAATTTCATCTCCATTTGCCAATAACTCTTGTGCAACACTTAAAGGGTTAACAAAGTTTGTAAAATCAGTTTTGAATACCTTGAGGGGTGTAGTTTCTATAACGGGGTCATTTTTGGGTGGTTTCTATTATGTAAGCCTCATAAAGTAACTTCAGACCTGAACTGGTCCCTAAAAAGTGTTTTTTTGAAAATTTCTGAAAAATTTCAAGATTTTCTTCTAAACTTCTAAGCCTTGTAACATCCCCCAAAAATAAAATATCATTCCCAAATTGATCCAAACATGAAGTAGACATATGTGGAATGTAAAGTAATAACTATTTTTGGAGGTATTACTATGTATTATAGAAGTAGAGAAATTGAAACTTGGAAATTTGCAATTTTTTACAAATTTTTGGTAAATTTGGTATTTTTTTATAAATAAAAATGAATTTTTTTTTTACTTATGTGACGAAAAAACTATCTCAGAATGGCCTGGATAAGTAAAAGCGTTTTAAAGTTATCAGCACTTAAAGTGATACTGGTCAGATTTGCAAAAAATGGCCAAGTCCTTAAGGTAAAATAGGGCCTTAAGGGGTTAAATCCACATGAAGTATTTGCACAAAAAATTTATCCCTTTAGGTAACAAGCATAAGCGGCTAAAATTAACCCCCCCCCCCCCCCCCCCATGGCTTACAGCTAATGTAAAAAAGAGCAATAAAAGACAAAAAGAGGGCATTTAAAAAATACAAATCTGAGGGGTCAGCTGTAGCGTTTGAAGATTACAAAGGGCTTAAAAAAATCTGCAAAAAGGAGATAAAATTAGCAAAGATACAAAATTAACAGCAGGCAGCAAAAGAAAGCAAAACAAATCACAAAGTTTTTTAACAATGTAAATGCTAAAAATACTAGGTCTGCGCAGGTAGTTCCTCTAAATAATGGTAAAGAGGAGGTAGTCACTGAAGATAAGGAAAAGGCAGAGTTCCTAAATAGATTTTTTAGCTCTGTATGTACAAAAGAAGAGAAAGGAGCTGATATCTGAGGCGCCGGGGCTGTTAGTACATCCAGTGATATACTCAATTGGCTAACTGTAGATATGGTCCAAGAGAAGTTAACCACCTCCGGACCGCTGTACGCACAGACGCGTCCTGGAGGTGGTTGATTCATTCCTCCTGGACGCGCTGGCGCGTCCTCTCGCGAGACGCGAGATTTCCTGTGAACGCGCGCACACAGGCGCGCGCGCTCACAGGAACGGAAGGTAAGAGAGTTGATCTCCAGCCTGCCAGCGGCGATCGTTCGCTGGCAGGCTGGAGATGTGATTTTTTTAACCCCTAACAGGTATATTAGACGCTGTTTTGATAACAGCGTCTAATATACCTGCTACCTGGTCCTCTGGTGGTCCCCTTTGCTTGGATCGACCACCAGAGGACACAGGTAGCTCAGTAAAGTAGCACCAAGCACCACTGCACTACACTACACCCCCCTCCCGTCACTTATTAACCCCTTATTAGCCCCTGATCACCCCATATAGACTCCCTGATCACCCCCCTGTCATTGATTACCCCCCTGTAAAGCTCCATTCAGACGTCCGCATGATTTTTACGGATGCACTGATAGATGGATCGGATCCGCAAAACGCATCCGTACGTCTGAATGAAGCCTTACAGGGGCGTGATCAATGACTGTGGTGATCACCCCATATAGACTCCCTGATCACCCCCGTGTCATTGATTACCCCCCTGTCATTGATCACCCCCCTGTAAAGCTCCATTCAGACGTCCGCATGATTTTTACGGATCCACTGATAGATGGATCGGATCCGCAAAACGCATCCGGACGTCTGAATGAAGCCTTACAGGGGCATGATCAATGACTGTGGTGATCACCCCATATAGACTCCCTGATCAACCCCCCTGTAAAGCTCCATTCAGATGTCCGCATGATTTTTACGGATGCACTGATAGATGGATCGGATCCGCAAAACGCATCCGGACGTCTGAATGAAGCCTTACAGGGGCATGATCAATGACTGTGGTGATCACCCCATATAGACTCCCTGATCACCCCCCTGTCATTGATTACACCCCTGTCATTGATCACCCCCCTGTAAAGCTCCATTCAGATGTCCGCATGATTTTTACGGATGCACTGATAGATGGATCGGATCCGCAAAACGCATCCGGACGTCTGAATGAAGCCTTACAGGGGCGTGATCAATGACTGTGGTGATCACCCAATATAGACTCCCTGATCACCCCCCTGTCATTGATTACCCCCCTGTAAAGCTCCATTCAGACGTCCGCATGATTTTTACGGATCCACTGATAGATGGATCGGATCCGCAAAACGCATCCGGACGTCTGACTGAAGCCTTACAGGGGCATGATCAATGACTGTGGTTATCACCCCATATAGACTCCCTGATCACCCCCCCTGTCATTGATCACCCCCCCTGTCATTGATCACCCCCCCTGTCATTGATCACCCCTCTGTAAGGCTCCATTCAGACATTTTTTTGGCCCAAGTTAGCGGAATTATTATTTTTTTTTCTTACAAAGTCTCATATTCCACTAACTTGTGTCAAAAAATAAAATCTCACATGAACTCACCCTACCCCTCACGGAATCCAAATGCGTAAAATTTTTTAGACATTTATATTCCAGACTTCTTCTCACGCTTTAGGGCCCCTAGAATGCCAGGGCAGTATAAATACCCCACATGTGACCCCATTTCGGAAAGAGGACACCCCCAGGTATTCCGTGAGGGGCATATTGAGTCCATGAAAGATTGAAATTTTTGTCCCAAGTTAGCGGAACGGGAGACTTTGTGAGAAAAAAATTAAAAATATCAATTTCCGCTAACTTGTGCCAAAAAAAAAAAATTTCTATGAACTCGCCATGCCCCTCATTGAATACCTTGGGGTGTCTTCTTTCCAAAATGGGGTCACATGTGGGGTATTTATACTGCCCTGGCATTCTAGGGGCCCCAAAGCGTGAAGAAGTCTGGTATCCAAATGTCTAAAAATGCCCTCCTAAAAGGAATTTGGGCCCCTTTGCCCACCTAGGCTGCAAAAAAGTGTCACACATCTGGTATCGCCGTACTCAGGAGAAGTTGGGGAATGTGTTTTGGGGTGTCATTTTACATATACCCATGCTGGGTGAGAGAAATATCTTGGCAAAAGACAACTTTTCCCATTTTTTTATACAAAGTTGGCATTTGACCAAGATATTTCTCTCACCCAGCATGGGTGTATATATAAAATGACACCCCAAAACACATTCCCCACCTTCTCCTGAGTACGGAGATACCAGATGTGTGACACTTTTTTGCAGCCTAGGTGGGCAAAGGGGCCCATATTCCAAAGAGCACCTTTCGGATTTCATAGGTCATTTTTTACAGAATTTGATTTCAAACTCCTTACCACACATTTGGGCCCCTAGAATGCCAGGGCAGTATAACCACCCCACAAGTGACCCCATTTTGGAAAGAAGAGACCCCAAGGTATTTCGTGATGGGCATAGTGAGTTCATAGAAGTTTTTATTTTTTGTCACAAGTTAGTGGAATATGAGACTTTGTAAGAAAAGAAAAAAAAAAAAAAAATCATCATTTTCCACTAACTTGTGACGAAAAATAAAAAGTTCTATGAACTCACTATGCCCATCAGCGAATACCTTAGGGTGTGTACTTTCCGAAATGGGGTCATTTGTGGGGTGTTTGTACTGTCTGGCCATTGTAGAACCTCAGGAAACATGACAGGTGCTCAGAAAGTCAGAGCTGCTTCAAAAAGCGGAAATTCACATTTTTGTACCATAGTTTGTAAACGCTATAACTTTTACCCAAACCATTTTTTTTTACCCAAACATTTTTTTTTTTTTTATCAAAGACATGTAGAACAATAAATTTAGAGCAAAATTTATATATGGATGTCGTTTTTTTTGCAAAATTTTACAACTGAAAGTGAAAAGTCATTTTTTTGCAAAAAAATCGTTAAATTTTGATTAATAACAAAAAAAGAAAAAATGTCAGCAGCAATGAAATACCACCAAATGAAAGCTCTATTAGTGAGAAGAAAAGGAGGTAAAATTCGTTTGGGTGGTAAGTTGCATGACCGAGCAATAAACGGTGAAAGTAGTGTAGGTCAGAAGTGTAAAAAGTGGCCTGGTCTTTCAAGGTGTTTAAGCACTGGGGGCTGAGGTGGTTAAATAGGGTAAATGTGAACAAAACTCCGGGTCCAGATGGATTACACCCAAGAGTGCTTAAAGAGCTCTGTTCAGTGATTGCTTTGCCCCTGTTTATAATTTTTAAGGATTCTCTAGGGACTGGTACAGTGCCAAGTGATTGGCGCAAGTCAAACGTGGTGCCCATATTCAAAAAAAGATCAAGGTCCTCCACAGGTAATTATAGACCAGTTAGTTTAACTTCTGTTGTGGGAAAAATGTTTGAAGGAATCTTAAGGGACTATATACAGGACTCGGAGTATGTGACTATAAATAATATTATACGTGATAACCAGCATGGGTTTACCAAGGACAGAAGTTGTCAGACTAACCTGATTTGTTTTTATGAGGAGGTGAGTAGTAGCCTGGACAGAGGGGCGGCTGTGGATGTAGTGTTTCTGGATTTTGCAAAGGCTTTTGATACTGTCTCTCATAGACGCTTAATAAGTAAAGTAAGGTTTATTGGTTTGGAAAGTATAGTTTGTAATTGGATTGAAGACTGGCTGAAGGACCGTGTCCAGAGAGTTGTGGTTAATGATTCCTATTCAGAATTGTCCCAGGTTATAAGTGGTGTACCCCAAGGTTCAGTTATGGGCCCTTTATTATTTAATTTATTTATTAATGATATTGAGGACGGGATTAATAGCACCATATCTATTTTTGCAGACGACACTAAGCTGTGTAGAACTGTACGTAATATGGAAAATGTCCACAAGCTACAAGCTGACTTGAACACTCTGAGTGATTGGGCATCAACTTGGCAAATGAGGTTTAATATGGACAAATGTAAAGTTATGCATCTTGGTAGTAATAATCTCTGTTCTTCATATGTCCTAGGTAAAGTAGCACTGGGAGAGTCACTTATAGAGAAGGATTTGGGTGTCCTTGTTGATGGTAGATTAAATTACAGCACACAATGTCAATTAGCTGCTTCTAAGGCCACCAGGATATTGTCATGCATTAAACGAGGCATGGACTCGCGGGGCAGGGATGTAATACTACAACTTTACAAAGCGCTGGTGCGGCCTCATCTGGAATCCACAGTCCAATTCTGGGCACCAGTACATAGAAAGGATGCACTGCAGTGGAGAAAGTACAGAGGATAGTGACTAAAATTATAAGGGGCATGGAGGGTCTTAGTTATGAAGAAAGATTAAAATAATTGAATTGATTTAGTCTTGAGAAGAGACATCTAAGGGGGGACATGATTAACCTGTACAAGTATATAAATGGGCCATACAAAAAATACGGCGAAAAGCTGCTCAAAAGACAAGGGGGCACTGCCTCCGACTGAAGAAGAAAAAGTTCAGTCTCGAGAAGCGTCAAAGCTTTTTTACTGTAAGAACTGTGAATCTGTGGAATAGACTTCCTCAGGATGTGGTCACAGCAGGAACAGTGGACAGTTTAAAAAAGGGTTTAGACCAATTCTTAAAAGTAAAAAACATAAATGCTTATGAAAACGTCCCCACCTATCCCTTGGTTGAACTTGATGGACGTTTGTCTTTTTTCAACCGTATTAACTATGTAACTATGTAAGGGTGTTTTGGAGTGCCATTTCCTTGTAATTTTTGGCAACCCTTTCACTTAGTGCATAGGCTTTATGAGTGTAGGATTCCCACTACCTGAACTATTGTACAACAATGTGAATGAGGCCCTCCATTATACAGGTTGTATCAGAGTACCTCTTCCTTGTAATTTTTGGCAGCACTTGCACTTTATTTACAAGTAAATAAAGGAAAAAATGTTTCTGAACACTTCTTCCTCTAAAATTATAATTATTTTTCGGTTTTGTGCGTGTAAAAGTGGCGTACTACTCAGACAATATGGTTCCCAGCAGTGACCTGGGAGTCCAAGATGTATCGAGACATCCTCCCCATGCTGTTCCCGAACCATTTTGGTGGTGTTTACATCAATTTCTGACCTTTTCCTTTGAACCAGACACCATCCCCTCTTCAGAGCAGAGGGTGACTGGTTTAATGCCCGGGTTCTCCCATTGACCTCCATTATTCTTGGGTACGCGGTAGAGCACCTGAGCATCCCGATGTGTTCGGCCAGAGCACCCGAGCATTTTGGTGATCGATCAACACTAATAATTATCTATGTCAAGAGTCCATAGAATTTAAAGGGAACCTGTCACCTGCAAAATGCATATTAAACCGACCATAGTACCTTACAGCATCCCCCAGTGTGTTGCTAATCATGTTTCTCTTTCCTCTTTGTGTTTATTCATACTTGTTAAAAACAATGTTTTACTGTCGGTTGGCGCTGTCTCCGAGTTAGGCTTGAAGTCAAGGGGGAAGCGGCCTCCTTGCTTCAAGTAAAGCTAAGCACGCCCCTTACCCCTCCTCTCTACAATTAGATGGACATGCGCAGTATGCTGCCTGTTTCAGCGTGACGGCGCGGCACGCGCACGATCGAGCTGTCCGGCGCATCCGCAGTCAGCAAAATGCAGGCGGGTGAGTGAGGTACGCGCTGTAACAGGCAACATATCGTGCATGCGCTAGAAGAGCGCGATCCCGGCATCACTGTAGCATCTCCATCCCATTTTTGGCAATACCGTCCATCTGGGGCCTCTGCTGCATTAGTCAGTGTGCAATTTAAGCTAGAAATACAGCTATAATTTTCTGGGTTTTAAAAAACACCCTTTTTGGGCAAAATACAGCCCTTGCTGCATCTGTACATGTGAAATTCAAGCGTTATATACTGCTATCATATTCTTTTATTCAAAAAAACACCCATTTTGGGAAAAATAATTAATTTGCGGCCTTGTCTAGAAGCCATCACAGCCATGCATACTAATGGCATGGCTGTGATTGGCTAGTGCAGCATGTGACCCAGCCTCTATATAAGCTAGAGTCACGTAGTGCTGCATGTCACTTTGCTCTGATTAGTGTAGGGAGTGGATGCTGCTGCTGTGAGGGAGAGAATAGGACAGAATCTTTAATCTGAAGTGCTTGTTAACTCAGCGATCTACATAGATTTAGTTTTGTGGGGGCAGCGCACAATCTTTTTACCCTGCCCTGAGCCCTGGGCCTAAACTTTATCCATCTGTTAGTTAGATAAGCGGTGGTGGCCATTTTATGCAAGCTCAGTGCACAAGCACAGCATATGTGCTTTTGTGACATTCAAATCCAAGCTTGAAATACTGCAATAATAATCTGGGTTTAAAAAAACACCCATTTTTGGCAATATCCTACATCTGGTGCCTTTTCAGCATTTCTCAGTGTGCAATTTAAGCTAGAAATACAGCTATAATTTTCTGGGTTTTAAAAAACACCCATTTTGGGCAAAATACTCAATTTTACAGCCCTTGCTGAATCTGTACATGTGAAATTCAAGCGTTATATACTGCCGTCATATTCTGTTAGTAGAAAAAACACCCATTGTGGGCAAAGTACTTAATATTGCAGCCTTTGCTGCATCTGTAATTGTTAAAAACAAGATTGAAAAACAGCAATATTTTTCTGGGTTTTAAAATACAACCATTTTTGGCAATACCCTCCATCTAGGGCCTCTGCCGCATTAGTCAGTGTACAATCGGACCGCTGAACGCAGCGACGCGTCCTGGAGGCGGTCGATTCATTCCTCCTGGACGCATATACGCGTCCTCTCGCGAAAAGCAAGTTTTCCTGTGAACGCGCGCACACAGGCGCGCGCGTTCACAGGATCGGAAGGTAAGCGAGTGGATCTCCAGCCTGCCAGCGGCGATCGTTCGCTGGCAGGCTGGAGATGCGATTTTTTTAACCCCTAACAGGTATATTAGACGCTGTTTTGATAACAGCGTCTAATATACCTGCTACCTGGTCCTCTGGTGGTCCCTTTTGCTAGGATCGACCACCAGAGAACACAGGCAGCTCAGTAATAAGTAGCACCAAACACCACTACACTGCAACCCCCCGTCACTTATTAACCACTTAATAACCCCTGATCACCCCTGATCACCCCATATAGACTCCCTGATCACCCCCCTGTCATTGATCAACCCCCTGTCATTGATCACCGCCTTGTAAGGCTCCATTCAGACGTCCGTATGTTTTTTACAAATCCACTGTTACATGGATGTGATCCTCAAAACACGTACGGACATCTGAATGGAGCCTTACAGGGGGATGATCAATGACAGGGGTGTAATCACCCCATATAGACTCTCTGATCACTCCCCTGTCATTGATCACCCCCCTGTCATTGATCATTCCCCTGTAAGGCTCCATTCAGACGTCCATATGTTTTTTACGGATCCACGGTTACATGGATTGGATCCGCAAAACACATACAGACGTCTGACTGGAGCCTTACAGGGGGGTGATCACCCCATATAGACTCCCTGATCACCCCCCTGTCATTGATCACCCCCCTGTCATTGATCACACCCCTGTAAGGCTCCATTCAGACGTCCATATGTTTTTTACGGATCCACAAATACATGGATCGGATCCGCAAAACACGTACGGACATCTGAATGGAGCCTTATAGGGGGGTGATCAATGACAGGGGGGTGATCACCCCATATAGACTCCCTGATCACCCCCCTGTCATTGATCACCCCCTGTAAGGTTCCATTCAGACATTTTTTGGCCCAAGTTAGCGGAAATTTTTATTTATTTTTTTCTTACAAAGTCTCATATTCCACTAACTTGTGTCAAAAAATAAAATTTCACATGAACTCACCATACCCCTCGCGGAATCCAAATGTGTAAAATTTTTTAGACATTTATATTCCAGACTTCTTCTCACGCTTTAGGGGACCTAAAATGCCAGGACAGTATAAATACCCCACATGTGACCCCATTTCGGAAAGTAGACACCCCAAGGTATTCGCTGAGGGGCATATTGAGTCCATGAAAGATTGAAATTTTTGTCCCAAGTTAGCGGAAAGGGGGACTTTGTGAGAAAAAAAATAGCTAAAAAATTTCCGCTAACTTGTGGCAAAAAAAAATTTTTTGGATGAACTCGCCATGCCCCTCATTGAATACCTTAGGGTGTCTTCTTTCCAAAATGGGGTCACATGTGGGGTATTTATACTGCCCTGGCATTTTAGGGGCCCTAAAGCGTAAGAAGAAGTCTGGAATCCAAATGTCTAAAAATGCCCTCCTAAAAGGAATGTGGGCCCCTTTGCGCATGTAGGCTGCAAAAAAGTGTCACACATGTGGTATCGCCGTACTCAGGAGAAGTTGGGGAATGTGTTTTGGGGTGTCATTTTACATATACCCATGCTGGGTGAGATAAATATCTCGGTCAAATGCCAACTTTGTATAAAAAAAATGGGAAAAGTTGTCTTTTGCCGAGATATTTATCTCACCCAGCATGGGTATATGTAAAATGATACCTCAAAACACATTGCCCAACTTCTCCTGAGTACGGCAATACCACATGTGTGACACTTTTTAGCAGCCTAGGTGGGTAAAGGGGCCCACATTCCAAAGAGCACCTTTAGGATTTCACAGGTCATTTTTTACACATTTTGATTTCAAACTACTTACCACACATTAGGGCCCCTAGAATGCCAGGGCAGTATAACTACCCCACAAGTGACCCCATTTTGGACAGAAGACACCCCAAGGTATTTCGTGATGGGCATAGTGAGTTCATGGAATTGTTTATTTTTTGTCACAAGTTAGTGGAATATGAGACTTTGTAAGAAAAAAAATCATAATTTTCCGCTAACTTGTGACAAAAAATAAAAAATTCTAGGAACTCGCCATGCCCATCACGGAATACCTTGGGGTGTCTTCTTTC
Organism: Bufo bufo; assembly: GCF_905171765.1. NCBI lineage: Eukaryota > Metazoa > Chordata > Amphibia > Anura > Bufonidae > Bufo > Bufo bufo. The sequence goes on along the minus strand of NC_053392.1, from coordinate 387,958,705 downwards.
CAAAATGAGGTCACTTGTGGGGTAGTTATACTGCCCTGGCATTCTAGGGGCCCTAATGTGTGGTAAGTAGTTTGAAATCAAAATCTGTAAAAAATGGCCGGTGAAATACGAAAGGTGCTCTTTGGTATGTGGGCCCCTTTGCCCACCTAGGCTGCAAAAAAGTGTCACACATGTGGTATTGCCGTACTCAGGAGGAGTTAGGCAATGTGTTTTGGGGTGTCATTTTACATATACCCATGCTGGGTGAGATAAATATCTTGGTCAAATGCCAACTTTGTATAAAAAAAATGGGAAAAGTTGTCTTTTGCCAAGATATTTCTCTCACCCAGCATGGGTATATGTAAAATGACACCCCAAAACACATTGCCCAACTTCTCCTGAGTACGGCAATACCACATGTGTGAAACTTTTTTGCAGCCTAGGTGGGTAAAGGGGCCAACATTCCAAAGAGCACCTTTCGGATTTCACCGGCCATTTTTTACAGATTTTGATTTCAAACTACTTTGCACGCATTTGGGCCCCTAAAATGCCAGGGCAGTATAACTACCCCACAAGTGACCCCATTTTGGAAAGAAGACACCCCAAGGTATTTCGTGATGGGTAGAGTTGAGCGAACACCTGGATGTTCGGGTTCGAGAAGTTCGGCCGAACTTCCCGGAAATGTTAGGGTTCGGGATCCGAACCCGACCCGAACTTCGTCCCGAATCCGAACCCCATTGAAGTCAATGGGGACCCGAACTTTTCGGCACTAAAAAGGCTGTAAAACAGCCCAGGAAAGAGCTAGAGGGCTGCAAAAGGCAGCAACATGTAGGTAAATCCCTGCAAACAAATGTGGATAGGGAAATGAATTAAAATTAAAATAAAATATATAAAAATAAACCAATATCAATTGGAGAGAGGTCCCATAGCAGAGAATCAGGCTTCATGCCATAGCAGAGAATCTGGCTTCACGTCACCCACCACTGGAACAGGCCACTGTCACATATTTAGGCCCAGGCACCCAGGCAGAGGAGAGAGGTCCCATAACAGAGATTCAGGCTTCATGTCAGCAGAGAATCAGTCTTCATGTCATAGCAGAGAATCAGGCTTCACGTTACCCACCACTGGAACAGGCCACTGTCACATATTTAGGCCCAGGCAGAGGAGAGAGGTCCCATAACAGAGATTCAGGCTTCATGTCAGCAGAGAATCAGTCTTTATGTCATAGCAGAGAATCAGGCTTCACGTCACCCACCACTGGAACAGGCCACTGTCACATATTTAGGCCCAGGCACCCAGGCAGAGGAGAGGTCCCATAACAGAGATTCAGGCTTCATGTCAGCAGAGAATCAGTCTTCATGTCATAGCAGAGAATCAGGCTTCACGTCACCCACCACTGGAACAGGCCACTGTCACATATTTAGGCCCCGGCACCCAGACAGAGGAGAGAGGTCGCGTAACAGAGAATCTGACTTCATGTCAGCACAGAATCAGTCTTCATGTCATAGCAGAGAATCAGGCTTCACGTCACCTACCACTGGAACAGGCCACTGTCACCCATTTAGGCCCCGGCACCCAGACAGAGGAGAGGTTAATTCAACTTTGGGTTGCCCCGCAATATAATGGTAAAATGAAATAAAAAATAGTATTGAATGAGGAAGTGCCCTGGAGTAAAATAATATATTGTTAAGGGGAGGTAGTTAATGTCTAATCTGCACAAGGGATGGACAGGTCCTGTGGGATCCATGCCTGGTTCATTTTTATGAACGTCAGCTTGTCCACATTGGCTGTAGACAGGCGGCTGCGTTTGTCTGTAATGACGCCCCCTGCCGTGCTGAATACACGTTCAGACAAAACGCTGGCCGCCGGGCAGGCCAGCACCTCCAAGGCATAAAAGGCTAGCTCTGGCCACGTGGACAATTTGGAGACCCAGAAGTTGAATGGGGCCGAACCATCAGTCAGTACGTGGAGGGGTGTGCACAGGTACTGTTCCACCATGTTAGTGAAATGTTGCCTCCTGCTAACACGTTCCGTATCAGGTGGTGGTGCAGTTAGCTGTGGCGTGGTGACAAAACTTTTCCATATCTCTGCCATGCTAACCCTTCCCTCAGAGGAGCTGGCCGTGACACAGCTGCGTTGGCGACCTCTTGCTCCTCCTCTGCCTTCTCCTTGGGCTTCCACTGGTTCCCCTGTGACATTTGGGAATGCTCTCAGTAGCGCGTCTACCAACATGCGCTTGTACTCGTGCATCTTCCTATCACGCTCCAGTGTAGAAAGTAAGGTGGGCACATTGTCTTTGTACCGGGGATCCAGCAGGGTGGCAACCCAGTAGTCCGCACACTTTAAAATGTGGGCAACTCTGCTGTCGTTGCGCAGGCACTGCAGCATGTAGTCGCTCATGTGTGCCAGGCTGCCCAGAGGTAAGGACAAGCTGTCCTCTGTGGGAGGCGTATCGTCATCGTCCTGTGTTTCCCCCCAGCCACGCACCAGTGATGGGCCCGAGCTGCTTTGGGTGCCACCCCGCTGTGAACATGCTTCGTCCTCATCCTCCTCCACCTCTTTCTAATCCTCGTCCTCTAGTAGTGGGCCCTGTCTGGCCACATTTGTACCTGGCCTCTGCTGTTGCAAAAACCTCCCTCTGAGTCACTTCGAAGAGACTGGCCTGAAAGTGCTAAAAATGACCCCTCTTCCTCCTCTTCCTCCTTGGCCACCTCCTCTTCCATCATCGCCCTAAGTGTTTTCTCAAGGAGACATAGAAGTGGTATTGTAACGCTGATAACGGCGTCATCGCCACTGGCCATGTTGGTGGAGTACTCGAAACAGCGCAACAGGGCACACAGGTCTCGCATGGAGGCCCAGTCATTGGTGGTGAAGTGGTGCTGTTCCTGAGTGCTGCAGCTGAAACTCCACTATGGCCTGCTGCTGCTCGCACAGTCTGTCCAGCATGTGCAAGGTGGAGTTCCACCTGGTGGGCACATCGCATATGAGGCGGTAAGCGGGAAGGCCGAAGTTACGCTGTAGCGCAGACAGGCGTGCAGTAGCAGGGTGTGAACGCCAGGAGCGCAAACAGACGGCCCGCACTTTATGCAGCAGCTCTGACATGTCGGGGTAGTTGCGAATGAACTTCTGCACCACCAAATTCAGCACATGCGCCAGGCAAGGGATGTGCGTCAAACCGGCTAGTCGCAGAGCTGCAACGAGATTTCGCCCATTATCGCACACCACCAGGCCGGGCTTGAGGCTCACCAGCAGCAACCACTCGTCGGTCTGTTGTTCTATACCCCGCCACAACTCCTGTGCGGTGTGGGGCCTGTCCCCCAAACATATGAGTTTCAGAACGGCCTGCTGACGTTTACCCCGGGCTGTGCTGAAGTTGGTGGTGAAGGTGTGTGGCTGACTGGATGAACAGGTGGAAGAAGAGGAGGAGGAAGCTGAGTAGGAGGAGGAGGAGACAGGAGGCAAAGAATGTTGCCCTGCGATCCTTGGCGGCGGAAGGACGTGCGCCAAACAGCTCTCCGCCTGGGGCCCAGCCGCCACTACATTTACCCAGTGTGCAGTTAGGGAGATATAGCGTCCCTGGCCATGCTTACTGGTCCACGTATCTGTGGTTAGGTGGACCTTGCCACAGATGGCGTTGCGCAGTGCACACTTGATTTTATCGGACACTTGGTTGTGCAGGGAAGGCACGGCTCTCTTGGAGAAGTAGTGGCGGCTGGGAACAACATACTGTGGGACAGTAAGCGACATGAGCTGTTTGAAGCTGTCTGTGTCCACCAGCCTAAATGACAGCATTTCATAGGCCAGTAGTTTAGAAATGCTGGCATTCAGGGCCAGGGATCGAGGGTGGCTAGGTGGGAATTTACGCTTTCTCTCAAATGTTTGTGAGATGGAGAGCTGAACGCTGCCGTGTGACATGGTTGAGATGCTTGGTGACGCAGGTTGTGGTGTTGGTGGTACATCCCATGTTTGCTCGGCGGCAGGTGCCAACGTTCCTCCAGAGGCGGAGGAAGAGGCCGAGGCGGCGGCGGCAGCAGCAGCAGAAGAGGCCGAGGCGGCAGCAGCAGAAGAGGTAGCAGGGGGAGCCTGAGTGACTTCTTTGTTTTTAAGGTGTTTACTCCACTGCAGTTCATGCTTTGCATGCAGGTGCCTGGTCATGCAGGTTGTGCTAAGGTTCAGAACGTTAATGCCTCGCTTCAGGCTCTGATGGCACAGCGTGCAAACCACTCGGGTCTTGTCGTCAGCACATTGTTTGAAGAAGTGCCATGCCAGGGAACTCCTTGAAGCTGCCTTTGGGGTGCTCGGTCCCAGATGGCGGCGGTCAGTAGCAGGCGGAGTCTCTTGGCGGCGAGTGTTCTGATTTTGCCCACTGCTCCCTCTTTGTCTTTTGCTATGCTGTTGGCTCGGTCTCACCACTGCCTCTTCCCTAGAATTCTGAAAGTCAGTGGCACGACCTTCATTCCATGTGGGGTCTAGGACCTTATCGTCCCCTGCATCGTCTTTTACTTAGTCTTCCTCCCTGACCTCCTGTTCAGTCTGCACACTGCAGAAAGACGCAGCAGTTGGCACCTGTGTTTCGTCATCATCAGAGACATGCTGAGGTGGTATTCCCATGTCCTCATCATCAGGAAACATAAGTGGTTGTGCGTTAGTGCATTATATCTCTTCCACCCCTGGTGAAGGGCTAGGTGGATGCCCTTGGGAAACCCTGCCAGCAGAGTCTTGAAACAGCATAAGAGACTGCTGCATAACTTGAGGCTCAGACAGTTTCCCTGATATGCATGGGGGTGATGTGACAGACTGATGGGCTTGGTTTTCATGCGCCATCTGTGCGCTTTCTGCAGAAGACTGTGTGGGAGATAATGTGAACGTGCTGGATGCACTGTCGGCCACCCAATTGACTAATGTTTGTACCTGCTCAGGCCTTACCATCCTTAGAACGGCATTGGGCCCCACCAAATATCCCTGTAAATTCTGGCGGCTACTGGGACCTGAGGTAGTTGGTACACTAGGACGTGTGGCTGTGGCAGAACGGCCACGTCCTCTCCCAGCACCAGAGGGTCCACTAACACCACCACGACCATGTCCACGTCCGCATCCGCATGCCTTATTAGATGTTTTCCTCATTGTTCCCGTTCACCACAATTTTGAAAATGGCAAATTTGGGAATACTTTTTCAACCCAGAACAAAAACTGTGCTTTTACGGTCACTACAAATAATTTGACCGGCTAAAACAGTACAGATTTGGTTGAATAGAAATGTGAGGCCTATTTTTTACGCGCTGTGTGACAGATATACCTTTAATCACAGAATTAGACTTGTATCTGCACGGTAGCTCGTGTATTAAGTTTTTCAGAATGACACTATCAGCACCTTGAATCTAAGATATCCTTTTTGGGATAGATTTAAAGTAGGCCTGATATAGCAGAGACTACTAATTTTGAGAATGGCAAATTTGGGAATAGTTTTTCAACCCAGAACAAAAACTGTGCTTTTACGGTCACTACAAATAACTTGACCAGCTAAAACAGTACTGATTTGGAGGAATATAAATGTCAGGTCTATTTTTTAGGCGCTGGGTGACAGGCTCAACTTGCCCCTGATGTAGTATATGGCCAAAAAATAACCACACTATTGATGGTTAAATGCACTTGGGTGACACAGGCTCAGCCTGCACCTGATGTAGTATATGGCCAAAAAATAACCACACTGTTGATGGTTAAATGCACTTGGGTGACACAGGCTCAGCCTGCACCTGATGTAGTATATGGCCAAAAAATAACCACACTGTTGATGGTTAAATGCACTTGGGTGACACAGGCTCAGCCTGCAGCTGATGTAGGATATAGCAAAAAATAACCACACTATTGATGGTTAAATGCACTTGGTGGTAGCTTGTGCTGGCGCACCACAAGCCACAAAATGGCCGCCGATCACCCCAGAAAAAGATCTAAAAACGCTCTGGGCAGCCTAAAAAAGGTGAGCAATTCAATATTAGCACTTCAATGATCCACAGCTGGAGATCGATCACTGAATTAACTCTTTTGGAGGAGTTAATCTGCCTAATCTCGCCCTAATGTCGCAGCAGCAACCTCTCCTTATGCTTGAATCAGCTGAGTGACGTGCAGCGCTACGTGACCCAAGCTTATATAGGGGCTGGGTCACATGCTGCACTGGCCAATCACAGCCATGCCAATAGTAGGCAAGGCTGTGATGGCCTCTTGGGGCAAGTAGTATGACGCTTGTTGATTAGCTGCTTTGCAGCCTTTCAAAAAGCGCCAAGAAAGCGCCGAACACCGAACTTTTACGAAAATGTTCGGGTTCGGGTCCGTGTCACGGACACCCTTAAATTCGGTACGAACCCGAACTATACAGTTCGGGTTCGCTCATCCCTAGTGATGGGCATAGTGAGTTCATGGAAGTTTTTATTTTTTGTCACAAGTTAGTGGAATATGAGACTTTGTAAGAAAAAAATAAAATAAAAAATCATCATTTTCCGCTAACTTGCAACAAAAAATAAAAAGTTCTATGAACTCACTATGCCAATCACCAAATACCTTAGGGTGTCTACTTTCCGAAATGGGGTCATTTGTGGGGTGTTTGTACTGTCTGGGTATTGTAGAACCTCAGGAAACATGACAGGTGCTCAGAAAGTCAGAGCTGCTTCAAAAAGCGGAAATTCACATTTTTGTACCATAGTTTGTAAACGCTATAACTTTTACCCAAACCATTTTTTTTTACCCAAACATTTTTTTTTATCAAAGACATGTAGAACAATACATTTTGCAAAAAATTTATATATGGATGTCGTTTTTTTTGCAAAATTTTACAACTGAAAGTGAAAAATGTCATTTTTTTTGCAAAAAAATCGTTTAATTTCGATTAATAACAAAAAAATTAAAAATGTCAGCAGCAATGAAATACCACCAAATGAAAGCTCTATTAGTAAGAAGAAAAGGAGGTAAAATTCATTTGGGTGGTAAGTTGCATGACCGAGCAATGAACGGTGAAAGTAGTGTAGTGCAGAAGTGTAAAAAGTGGTCTGGTCATTAAGGGTGTTTAAGCTAGGGAAGCTGAAGTGGTTAAGCTAGAAAAAATTAATTTTTTTACAAAATACTAAATTTTACAGCCATTGATGCATCTGTCAGTGTAAGATACACGCTCTAGTTACTGCTGTGCTATTATGTTATTAAAAAAACACCTATTTTGCGCAAAGTACTTAATATTGCAGTCTTTGCTGCATCTGTTATTGTGAGATACACGCTTTAGATACTGCTGTGCTATTCTGTTATAAAAAAAACACCCATTTTTGGCAAAATACTTAATTTGCGGCCTTGTCTGCATTTGTCAGTGTGAAATTCAAGCGTTATATACTGCTATCACATTTTGTCATCAAAAAAGCACCCATTTTGGGAAAAATACTTAATTTGCGGCCTTGTCTGCATCTGTCAGTGTCAGATACATGCTTTAGATACTGCTGTGCTATTCTGTTATTACAAAAACACCTTTTTTGTTTGAAATACTTAATTTGCGGCCTTTTTTGCATCTGTCAGTGAAATTCAAGCGTTATATTCTGCTGTCATAATCTGTTATTTAAAAAACACCAATTTTGGGCAAAGTACTTTTGCTGCATCAATTTTGGGCAAGCCTTTGCTGCATCTGTGATTATTAAAAACAAGCTTGAAAAAACACCCTTTTTGGGCAAAATACTCAATTTTAAAGCCCTTGTTGGATCTTTCAATGTGAAATACAAGCATTAGATACTGCTCTCATATTCAGTTCTTAAAAAAGCACACTTTTTGGTCCAACTACTTAATTTGCAGCATTGTCTGCATCTGTCAGTGTCAAGCGTTATATACTGCTTTCATAATCTGTTATTAAGAAAAACACCAATTTTTGGCAAAGTACTTAATATTGCAGCCTTTGCTGCATCTGTGATTTTTAAAAACAAGCTTTAAATACTTTAATAATTTTCTGGGTTTTAAAACCACCCATTTTTGGCAATACCCTCCATCTGGTGTCTCTGCCGCATTAGTCAGTGTGCAATTTAAGCTAGAAATACATCAATAATTTTCTGGGTTTTAAAAAACACACTTTTTGGGCAAAATACTCAATTTTACAGCCCTTGCTGCATCTGTCAGTGTGAAATTCAAGCAATATATACTGCTGTCAAAATCTTTAAAAAAAAAAAACACACCCATTTTTGGCAATACCCTACTTACGGGCCTTTGCTGCATCTGTCAATGTGAAATACAAGCTTTAAATAATGCAATAATCATATGGGTTAAAATAAAAACTAAATTTTAGCAATACCGTACATCTGGGGCCTTTGCTGCATTTGTCAATGTGAAATACAAGTTTGAAAAACTGCAATAATTTTCTGTTTTTAAAAAAAAATATCAAATTTTTGGCAATACCCTACATTTGGGGCCTTTGCTGCATTTGTCAGTGTGAAATACAAGCTTGAAATACTGCAATAATATTCTGTTATTAAATAAACACCCATTTTGGGCAAAATACATAATTTGCGGCCTTTTTTTTACATCTATCAGTGTGAAATACAAGCTTGAAATACTGCAATAATATTCTGGGTTTAAAAAAAACACACATTTTTGGCAATACACTACATCTGGAGCCTTTGCTGCATCTGTCAGTGTGAAATACAAGCTTGAAATACTGCAATAATATTCTGGGTTTAAAAAAGTACCCATTTTTGGCAATACCCTACATCTGGGGCCTTTACTGCATCTGTCAGTGTAAAATACAAGCTTGAAATACTGCAATAAAATTATGGGTTTAAAAAAAACACCCATTTTGGGCAAAATATAAAATTTGCGGCCTTTCTGCATCTGTCAGTGTGAAATATAAGCGTTAGATACTGCTATTATATTCTGTTATTAAAAAACACCCATTTTGGGTAAAATACAAAATTGGCAGCCTTTGCTGCATTTGTCAATGTGAAATACAAGCGTTAGATACTGCAATAATATTTTGTTATTAAAAAACACCCATTTTTGGCAAAATATTAAATTTGCGGCCTTTTCTGCATCTGTCAGCGTGAAATACAAGCGTTAGATACTGCTGTTATATTCTGTTATTAAAAAAACACCCATTTTGGGCAAGATCCTAAATTTGCGGAGAATGATGAGAGCGTCAATTAAGGGACGTGGCCCCGGGCGTGGTGCTGCTGGTGGAGCTCCTGTTGCAGGGAGAGGACGTGGTTGATCTGTGCCAGTTACACGCACAAGTGAAACACCTTCCTCAGGTGCGAGTAGGCAATAGAACCTTCATCGTAATTTGGTCGGGTCAAATGTGGCTCTACGAATGGTGAGGCCAGAACAAGTACAGGCGATAGTAGATTGGGTTGCTGACAGTGCCTCCAGTTCCTTCACATTGTTTCCCACCCAGTCTCCTGCTGAAAGATCAGAGTTGGCACCTGCAGCCGATGTCAGTCTTTCTCCTCACCCCATTGCAAATCAGCCAAGCAGTCTGAGCCCCGAGTCATGCAGCAGTCTCTTCTGCTTTTTGCTGACTTTGCTAGCAGAGTTTCCCAGGGCCATTCACATAGCTCTGCCCCAGAAGTGGAAGAGATTAAGTGCACCGATGCCCAACCACTTATGTTTCAAGTTTAGGGTTGAGCGAAACCAAATTGTAAAGTTCGGGTTCGTACTGAACTTTAGGATTTTTAGACCCCGGATCCGAACCCAAACATTTCAGTAAAAGTTTGGGTTCGGGTTTGGTGTTCTGCGAGTTCATGGCGCTTTTTGAAAGGCTGCAGAGCAGCCAATCAACAAGCGTTTAACTTGTGTGCCTTTAGAAGCCATCACAGCCATGCCTACTAATGGCATGGCTGTGATTGGCCAGTGCAGCATGTGACCCAGCCTATATATAAACTGGAGTCACGTAACGCTGCACGTCACTCTGCTCTGATTAGTGTAGGGATAGGATGCTGCTGCTGTGAGGGAGAGAATAGGGCAGAATCTTTAATCAGAAGTGCTTGATAACTCAGCGATCTACCTAGATTTTGTTTTGTGGGTGCAGTGCACAATCTTTTTACCCTGCCCTAAGCCCAGTGACCCAGAAAAATAACTTTTATCCGTCTGTTAGTTAGGTGGGCGGCGGCGGCCATTTTATGCAAGTTCTGTGCAGCAGCACTGCATATGTGCTTTTGTGACAATAGAAGATTGAACTACTGCAATTTTATTCTTGGTTTAAAAAAAATCACCCATTGTGGTCTTTTTAGCATTAGTCAGTGTGCAATTTAAGCTAGAAATACAGCAATAATTTTCTGGGTTTTAAAAAACACCCTTTTTGGGCAAAATACTAAATTTTACAGCCGTTGCTGCATCTGTCAGTGTGAAATTCAAGCGTTATATACTGCTGTCATATTCTGTCAATAAAAAAAACACCCATTTTGGGCAAAGTACTTAATATTTCAGCCTTTGCTGCATCTGTAATTGTTAAAAACAAGCTCAAAATACTTCAATAATTTTCTTTGTTTTAAAAAACAACCATTTTTGGCAATACCCTCCATCTGGGGCCTCTGCTGCATTAGTCAGTGTGCAATTTAAGCTAGAAATACATCAATAGTTTTCTGGGTTTTAAAAAACACCCTTTTTGGGAAAAATACTCACATTTACAGCCCTTGCTGCATCTGTCAGTGTGAAATTCAAGCGTTATATACTGCTGTTATATTCTGTTATTAAAACAACACTTATTTTGGGCAAAATACTTTATTTGCTGCCTTGTCTGCATCTGTCAGTTTGAAATTCAAGCGATATATACTGGTGTCATATTCTTTTATTAAAAAAACACCAATTTTGGGAAAAATACTTAATTTGCGGCATTTTCTGCATCTATCAGTGTGAGATACACGCTTTAGATACTGCTATGCTATTCTGTTATTAACCACTTTCCATCTGGGCCATTTGCCTCCTTCCTGACCAGGCCTAATTTTGCAAATCTGACATATCTCACTTTATGTGTTAATAACTTTGAAAGGCCTTTACTTATCCAAGTCATTCAGCGAATGTTCTCTCTTGACACATTGTACTTCATGATAGTCATAAATTTGAGTGATACCTTATAAATTATTTATTACTTAACATTCTCCATATGTCTACTTTATGTTGGCATCATTTTTGAAATGTCATTTTATTTTTTTAGGACGTTAGAAGGCTTAGAAGTTTAGAAGCAAATCTTCAAATTTTTAAGAAAATTGCCAAAACCCACTTTTTAAAGACCAGTTCAGGTTTGAAGTCACTTTGTGGGGCCTACATAGTGGATATCCCCCATAAATGACCTCATTGTAGAAACTACACACCTCAAGTTACGATTTTTACAAACTTTGTTAACCCTTTAGGTGTTCCACAAGAATTAAAGGAAAATGGAGATCAAATTTTTAAATTTCACTTTTTTTGGCAGATTTTCCATGTTAATCCAATTTTTTCTTTAACACATTGATGGTTAACTGCCAAACAAAGCTCAATATTTATTACCCAGATTCTGCAGTTTACAGAAACACCCCACATGTGGTCATAAACTGCTGTATGGGCACACGGCAGGGCGCAGAAGAAAAGGAGCGCCACATGGTTTTTAGATGCCATTTCCCATTTGAAGCCCCCCTGATGCACCCTTACAGTAGAAACTCCCAAGAAGTGACCCCATTTTGGAAACTAGGGGATAAGGTGCCAGTTTTTTTGGTACTATTTTTGGGTACATATGATTTTTTGATCATTCATTATAACACTTTTAATGGGGCAAGGTGACCAAAAAATTGGTTGTTTTAGCGCAGTTTATATTTATTTATTTTTACAGAGTTCACCTTAGGGGTTCGCTCAAGTGACATTTTTATAGAGCAGATCGTTGCGGACGTGGCGATACCTAATATGTATACTTTTTCTTATTTATTTAAGTTTTACACAATAATAGCATTTTTGAGACAAAAAATATATGTTTTAAGGTGTCCATGTTCTGAGAGCTATATATTTTTTTTTTTTTTGAGAGAGATTTTCTTATGATGGGGCTCATTTTTTGCAGGATAAGGTGACGGTTTTATTGTTACCATTTTGTGGGACATACAACTTTTTGATCACTTGGTGTTGCACTTTTTGTGATGTAAGGTGACAAAAATGGCTTTTTTTTTTACACAGTTGTTATTTTTTTTTTACGATGTTCACCCGAGGGGTTAGGTCATGTGATATTTTTATAGAGCTGGTTGTTCGGATGCGGCGATACCTAATATGTATACTTTTTATTATTTATTTCACTTTAACACAATAATAGCATTTTTGAAACCAAAAAAATTATGTTTTAGTGTCTCCATGTTCTGAGAGCTATAGTTTTTTTTTATTTTTTGAGAGATTTTCTTATATAGGTGCTCATTTTTTGTGGGATGAGGTGACTATTTTATTGGTACCATTTTGTGAGACATACAACTTTTTGATCACTTGGTGTTGCACTTTTTGTGATGTAAGGTTAAAAAAATGGCTTTTATTGACAGTTTTATTTATTTTTTAATGGTGTTTATCGGACTGGGTCGATCATGTGATATATTTATATGTCTATTTTATTATTTTTTTCTATTTTAAAAAAAAAAAAAAATTATTCCTTACTTGGTGAATTTTTTTTTTACATGTGAAACCTTTATTTATTTATTTTTATTTTACACTTTGTGTCCCCCATAAGGTCTTACAAGACCTCTGGGGGACATTTACCTTCACATATTTTTTTTTTCCACTGTTGATCCACTGTAACTGACATAGTAGCCCCAGTTAAAGAAGAAATGCACCCCCAGAGATGCTGTACAGCGCAATACAGCGCTGTACAGCCTCAAAGCAGGGCTGATCGAGGTCTCTGAAAGACCTCACAGCTCCTGCCACTCACCCTTCTCCGGTGATCACATGCCCTGGAGACCATGATGATTGGTCTCCAGGTGAAAACAGCTACTGGGGGATCGCTGGTGGAGTGTAAATGTACCGATCTCCCTCTCCTGCCAGCGCTAATGAGAGGGAGACGGTACAAGCATTTCTGAGCACTGTAACTGGAAATTACAGCACTCGCATGCTCTGGAAACTATGCTGATCGGTCTCCAGAGAAAAGAGCTACTGGGGGGGATTGCTGGTGGAGTATGAATGTACCGATATCCCTCTCCTGCCAGCGCTAATGAGAGGGAGACGGTACAAGCATTTCTGAGCGCTGTAACTGAAAATTACAGCGCTCACATGCCCCGGAGATCATGCTGATCGGTCTCCAGGGCTTACAGTTTAACATTGCGATCACGATGATTAGTTTAAATACCGATCTCCCTCTCTGACCGGCAGTAATGAGAGGAGATGGTACATGCATTTGTGATCACTCTGACTGCTTGTCAGAACGATCAAAAGCCTGGAGACCAGGAAAAAAGGTCTTAGGGTAAGGCCTCATGCACACGACCGTTGTGTGCATCCGTGTCCGTTGTTCCGTTTTCTGTGATTTTCTACGGACCCATTGACTTTCAATGGGTCCGTTGAAAACTTGGAAAATGCACCGTTGTTCATCCGCGTCTGTGATCCGTGTTTCCTTTCCGTCCAAAAAATGTGACCTGTCCTATTTTTTTGACGGGCAACGGTTCACGGACCCATTCAAGTCAATGGGTCCGTGAAAAAACACGGATGCACACAGGATTGTCATCCGCGTCCGTGATGCGTGTCCGTAGGCTACTTTCACACAGGCGGATCGCAGATCCGTCTGCATAAAAGCTCCTCCTACTGGTAAGTGACAGGTCTGTGCTATAAGCAATGCGCCGCACAGACCTTTCACTTACCAGTAGGAGGAGCGCCCGGCCGGTCACAGACAGCACAGGTAAGTATAATGCTTCTAAATTTGCTAAGTAACCATGGCAGCCAGGACTGCAGGAGCATCCTGGTTGCCATGGTTACCGATCGGAGCCCCAGCGATTAAACTGGGATTCCGATCTGCGCTCTCTGCTGCCACCAACTGGGGCCATAATATATGTATGGGGGCACAACTGGGGCCATCGTATATGTATGGGGGCACAACTGGGGCCATCGTATATGTATGGGGGCACAACTGGGACCGTAATATATGTATGGGGGCACAACTGGGGCCAAAATATATATATAAAGGGACACATCTGGGGTCATAGTATATGTATGAGGGCACAACTGGGGCCATAATTTAAAGATGGGGGCACAACTGGGGCCATAGTATATGGGGGGATTTTAATTAGGAGGGGGGGAGAGGGGAGGCCGCACTGGCCACCAATGAATGTAATACAGGGGAGGGAGGGAGGGAGGGAGGGGGGTTACACTGGCCACCAATGAATTTAAAACTGGGGAGGGAGGGGGGTCTGCCCCCTCCTGCCTGGCAGCACCTGATCTCTTACAGGGGGCTATGATACACACAACCCCTCAGGTGCGGCACCTGAGGGGTTAATTGTGCGGATCACAGCCCCCTGTAAGAGATCGGGTGCTGCCAGGCAGCAGGGGGCAGTCATGTACACAGTTCTTAGTATATTCTAACTTGAAGCATCCCCATCACTATGGGAACGCCTCTGTGTTAGAATATACTGTCTGATCTGAGTTTCCCGATCTAACTCAAATCTAATGGTATATTCTAACATAGAGGCGTTCCCATGGTAATGGGGACGCTTCAAGTTAAAATATACCATCGGATTGGAGAAAACTCTGATCCGATGGTATAATAGGGACTCCTGACTTTACATTGAAAGTCAATGGGGTACGGATCCGTTTGCAATTGCACCATATTGTGTCAACGTCAAACGGATCCATCCCCATTGACTTGCATTGTAAGTCAGCCGGATCCGTTTGGCTCCGCACGGCCAGGCGGACACCAAAATGACTTTCCTTCATGTCCGTGGATCACGGAACTACGGAACCCGTTTTTGCAGACCGCAAAAAAAAAACGTTGTGTGCATGAGACCTAAAGCTCCATGTTCTTGGCTGTCAGGAGGGAGCTCAGTCACGGAGTTTGTATGTACAGGGGCGGAGAACGGGGGGAAAGCTGCAGGACGTTTAAGAACGTGCTTTCAGAAATAGAGATCCACCTCCCGGACGTTTATAGTCAATGGGCAGACAGGAGGTGGTTAAAAAAAAATCCCTTTTTGGGCAAAATTTTTAATTTGCGGCCTTGTCTGTATCTGTCAGTGTGAGATACACTCTTTAGATACTGATGTCATATTCTGTTATTAAAAAACACCCATTTTGGGCAAAATACTTAATTTGCGGCCTTGTCTGCATCTGTGATTTGTTAAAAACATGCTTGAAATACTTCAATAATTTTCTTTGTTTTAAAAAACATACTTTTTTGGTCAAAATTCTAAATTTTACAGCCGTTGTTGCATTTTTCAGTGTGAAATACAAGTGTTAGATACTGCTGTCATATTCTGTTATTAAAAAAACACCCTTTTTGGGCAAAATACTTAATATTGCAGCCTTTGCTACATCTGTGATTGTGAGATACAAGCTTTAGATACTGCTGTGCTATTCTGTTATTTAAAAAAAACACCCTTTTTAGGCAAAATACTTAATTTGCGGCCTTGTCTGCATCTGTCAATGTGAAATTCAAGCGTTATATACTGCTGTCATAATCTGTTACTTAAAAAAAACACCCATTTTAGGCAAAGTACTTAATATTGCAGCCTTTGATGCATCTGTGATTGTTAAAAACAAGCTTGAAATAGTTCAATATTTTCTGGGTTTTAAAAAACAACCATTTTTGGCAATACCCTCCATCTGGGGCCTCTGCCGCATTAGTCAGTGTGCAATTTAAGCTAGAAATACATCAATAGTTTTCTGGGTTTTAAAAAACACCCTTTTTGGGAAAAAGACTCAAATTTACAGCCCTTGCTGCATCTGTCAGTGTGAAAATCAAGCATTATATTCTGCTGTACTATTCTGTTTTTAAAAAACACCCTTTTTGGGCAAAATATTAAATTTTACAGCCCTTGCTGCATCTGTCATTGTGAGAAACACACTTTAGATACTGCTGTGCTATTCTGTTATTAAAAAAAACACCTATTTTGGGCAAAATACTTAATTTGCGGCCTTGTCTGCATCTGTCAGTGTAAAATTCCAGTATTATATACTGCTCTCATATTCTGTTATTAAAAAAACACCCATTTTGGGCAAAGTACTTTATTGCAGCCTTTGCTGCATCTGTGATTGTTAAAAACAAGCTTGAAATACTTCAATAACTTTTTTGGTTTTTAAAAACACCCTTTTTGGGCAAAATATTAAATTTTACAGCCCTTGCTGCATCTGTCATTGTGAGATACATGCTTAGATACTGCTATGCTATTCTGTTATTTAAAAAAAAACACCCATTTTGGGCATAAATACCTAATTTGCAGCCTTGTTTATATCTGTCAATGTGAGATACACGCTTTAGATACTGCTGTCATATTCTGTTATTAAAAAAACACCCATTTTAGGCAAAATACTTAATATTGCAGCTTTTTCTGCATCTGTGATTGTTCAAAACAAGCTTGAAATACTTCAATAACTTTTTTGGTTTTAAAAAACACCCATTTTTGGCAATACTCTCCATCTGGGGCCTCTGCCCATTAGTCAGTGTGCAATTTAAGCTAGAAATACAGCAATAATTTTCAGGGTTTCAAAAAACACCCTTTTTGGGCAAAAAACTCAATTTTACAGCCCTTGCTGCATCTGTCAGTGTGAGATACACGCTTTAGATACTGCTATGCTATTCTGTTATTAAAAAAAAAAAATCTTTTTGGGCAAAATAATACATTTTACAGCCTTTCCAGCATCTGTCATTGTGAGATACACACTTTAGATACTGCTGTGCTATTTTGTAATTAAAACAACACTTATTTTTGGCAAAATACTTTATTTGTGGCCTTGTCTGCATCTGTCAGTGTGAAATTCAAGCGTTATATACTGCTGTCATATTCTTTTATAAAAAAAAAACACCCATTTTTTATTTATTTTTTATTAACTTTCTTTATTATTATTTCAGTTTTAACAAAAATATTTATATTATTAAACATCATTTAAAAACTGAAGCCCCCCCCCCAATTCCCTCCCCCTCCCATCCCATGATGTGTCTTACTTCTTCACCGGCCCTCCGTAACATGACCGAGGAATGGTGGAGAGAGATGGAGAGCGGTGGGAGCTCTATGGGTTCCATTCTCCCCAAATTCTACTCCATTTTTCCTCTATATCTCTTTGCTTATACAAAATATGTTCATATATCTTATTGATCTTTACCAAATTTAACCATGTGTTAATACTAGGAACATCTCGCGCAAACCAAGAGCGTGCTATTTTAAACAAAAGATTTTTTTTTTATATTGGTGACATCCAACCTTGGCAAGATCCCCCAATACCCAGCATTCTGCAATAAAAGGAATCCGCACATTCAGTTTTCTCTCTATGTGATCATGAATAGTCTCCCAATATTGTTTCAGCTCTGGGCAAGACCAGAACATATGCAGATAATCCGCATCAGAAACATCACACCTAGGACAATTAGAATGATCCCTAATACCACATTTATTAAGCCATGCTGGAGTGACATAAAGGCCCCTTGCAGACGAGCGTGTCCGGATTAGGTCCGGATGCATCCCGGTGCATTGCGGCAAACCCGCGCGAGTAGGAACGCAATTGCAGTCAGTTTTGACTGCTATTGCGTTCCGATGTTCAGTTTTTTTTCGCTCGGGTGCAATGGTGTTTTGCACGCGCGTAATAAAAACTGACTGTGGTACCCAGACCCGAACTTCTTCACAGAAGTTCTGGTTTGAGTTAGTTGTAGTGTAGATTGTATTATTTCCCCTTATAACATGGTTATAAGGGAAAATAATAATCACTATGGTGATGGATCATGTGACGGACCATGTGATGAACGTAGTGACGTCATCAAAGGTCTTATTCTTCACAAAAGAAGACAGAAGAGATGCCGGCTGCGCGAACAAGTGGATTAAGGTGAGTTAAATTATTATTATAATTTTTTTAACCCCTCCAGCCCTATTGTACTATGCATTCTGTATTCAGAATGCTATTATTTTCTATTATAACCATGTTATAAGGGAAAATAATAATGATCGGGTCCCCATCCCGATCGTCACCTAGCAACTGTGCGTGAAAATCGCACTGCATCCGCACTTGCTTGCAGATGCTTTTGATTTTCACGCAACCCTATTCATTTCTATGGGGCCTACGTTACGTGAAAAACGCATAAAAAGGAGCCTGCTGCGATTTTCACGCAACGCACAAGTGATGCGTGAAAATCACCGCTCATGTGCACAGCCCCATAGAAATGAATGGGTCCGGATTCAGTGCGGGTGCAATCCGTTCACCTCACGCATTGCACCCGTGTGGATATCTCGCCCGTGTGAAAGGGGCCAAAGTCTATGTAAAATATTAAACTGCACCAGAACGTGATTGAAATTATGTGATACCAATTTTAAATCCTGAGCTAACTTCCCCTGATCCTCCACATGTTTCATTAAACATTCTTTTTGCCAAGCTCTCTGTCCCAGGGACCAAATATTACCAAAACGTGCTATTATTAAGCTTTTATAAAGTTGAGAAATCTTCATCTTTTACCCCAAGTTCTCTGTCAATTCATTAAATTGTGTATCCGTGTAAATTTGCAACCTGTTTTTTTCTTTAATACTTAAAAGTGACAATCTTAACTGTAAATACCGAAACCATGATCATGTCTGTGATTTTTGTCTTTGTGATAATACCGTGAACGAAACAATATCCCCACTTCCCCACTTCCTACTACCTGTGTCAGATATAAAATATTACCTTTTTGCCAATATGGATCTTTACTTAATTCAACTAAAGTTTGTAAGTGCTTATTGTACCACAACGGTGTACATCCAATTGACCCTTTCACTCCATACCAAAGTCTAATCAAATATCATGATTTCATAAACAAATTCCTGGCGGATTTAAATTCTCTGTCGGGGTCGGTCAATTGATCCGACTCCAGCAGAGTAAAAAAAAATTATCATAAGGAGATCTGTTCACTAAGTGCTTACAGAGTGGACTATCCATACACTCACAGAAAAAAACAGAACTGTGCGGCCAAGAAATTACCCCTGAGATTAGGGTTGGGTTTACACGAGCGGATGCCGTGTGTGGCATCCGCTCCGTGAAAGAGTGCCAAGACCCGATGCAGACTGCAGAGGCACGGAGCATTAACATGACTGATAATGCTCCGTGCCTCTCTGTGATCTCTTTACTACGAAATCACAGTTGTCACTGTGATTTCGTAGTAAAGAGATCACAGAGAGGCACGGAGCATTATCAGTCATGTTAATGCTCCGTGCCTCTGCAGTCTGCATCGGGTCTTGGCACTCTTTCACGGAGCGGATGCCAAGCACGGCATCCGCTCATGTGAACCCAGCCTAACTCCTCCTCTCTCCAAGGGCTTATACCAATGGTGTAATTTGAGTCTTACGCGTTTCCGCCCCCATAATAAGTCCCCAATATTTCTTTCTATCAATTTAAAAAATCTATCCCCAATCCAAACTGGAGAATTCTAAAAGACATATAATAACTGAGGAAGGATCACCATCTTAATTAGAGATACCTTATCAGCCTTCGACAGAGATAAATGGAGCCATGTTGTTATTGTTGACCTCAGCTTATTTATCAGTGGAATCAAGTTAAGCGAAATAAAGTCTTCCACCCTAGGAGAAATTATAATACCTAAATACTCAAAAGAATCAGAAATTTTCAGAGTGTTCATAGGGGCCTCGTTAGGGAGTGAGAGGTTATCTAGCGACATAATCCCATTATCCAAAGGCATAAGGGTAGTTTTTTCCCAGTTTACATCCAGACCTGAGACCTCTCCAAATTGATGTATCGTTTGAATAATGTTCAGCAAAGTAGATTGTGTCCGTTGAACATAAAATAAAATATTGTCTGCATAAAGAGAGATTCGGTCTTCAAGGGCTCAATATAGATATCAAATAAAAGGGGAGAAAGTGGACATCCCTGGCGAGTGCTTCTAGACATAGAGTGACTTCTTGTAAGATACCCATTTATATTCAATTTTGCAGTAGGGGCGCTATACAGAAGTTTCTCCACAAGAACCTCCATTCAACTGTATCAAAGGCCTTAGAAGCATCTATAGACAAAATAGAATGGGAATCCCCTCCAGACGTCTGTAAATTGGTAAAGAGACAGTGTAAATTATAATGGGTCCCTTTACTAGGCATAAAACCGGTTTGGTCTGGATGTATAATTGATGTCATAACGCTAGTTAACCTCATTGCCAGTATCTTAGAAAAAAGTTTAACATCTGTATTGAGAAGGGAAATTGGTCTATATGACCCTAACTCATTAGGGTCTTTACCCTTCTTTAATACCAATGTAATGACGGCCTCTGTCATTGTTTCTGGAAGGGATCCCTCCTTTTTTGAATCAGAGAGAGTTTCCCAGAGATAAGGAAGAATAAACTCCCTATATTTACGATAAAACTCATATGGAAATCAATCCATTCCAGGGGAGGAATTGCCTGAGCAAGTTTTAATTGCTTCATCTAACTCTTGGAGACATAAATCCCTCTCCAGGCGTTCTTTATGAATAGCTGTGAGAACTGGAAGGGAGATAGAATCCAAATATGAGTCAATCGCATCCTCCGGGATAACACTCTCTGATTCATATAGATGACAAAAATAGTTTATAAATATTTCCACTATTCCCTCCTGATCCTGAATAATGGTCCCATCCAAGGCACGGATACTACGAATATGTTTCTTTGGATCCTGGCTAGGGCTATTACCCTAGCCAGCATCTTCCCAGGACGCCCGGCCTCTGAAAAATATTTTTGTCCCCTAACAAATAACCTCTGTTGCGCTTTATCCTGAAGAAAGTCGGAGAGAGCCCAGCCTGTCCTCTGCATAATTTCTCTAGCTTCCTCTGATTTTAACTTGGTATATCCATCCATCCCAGCCACGGCTGCTTCCTCTAGTTCTTTCTCCTTCATGGCGTAACGTTTACTCAAATTAGCAATGGTACTGAAAAAAATCCTTCTCATAACTGCTTTAAATGCGTCCCAAACACGTTGAGGCTTAGCTGAAGAGGTATTTTTATCCCAAAAGGAGGTGATCTAATTTTCTATCTGTTTATGATTATCAATTATTAATAGCCAATGGGGGTTCAATCTCAATGGGGGTTTCTGCCTAAAACTATTCCTGACCATGCACAGCTCTATTAACCACCTCCGGACCGCTGTACGCACAGACGCGTCCTGGAGGTGGTTGATTTATTCCTCCTGGACGCGCCGGCGCGTCCTCTCGCGAGACGCGAGATTTCCTGTGAACGCGCGCACACAGGCGCGCGCGCTCACAGGAACGGAAGGTAAGAGAGTTGATCTCCAGCCTGCCAGCGGCGATCGTTCGCTGGCAGGCTGGAGATGTGGTTTTTTTAACCCCTAACAGGTATATTAGACGCTGTTTTGATAACAGCGTCTAATATACCTGCTACCTGGTCCTCTGGTGGTCCCCTTTGTTTGGATCGACCACCAGAGGACACAGGTAGCTCAGTAAAGTAGCACCAAGCACCACTACACTACACTACACCCCCCCCCCCCGTCACTTATTAACCCCTTATTAGCCCCTGATCACCCCTGATCACCCCATATAGACTCCCTGATCACCCCCCTGTCATTGATTACCCCCCTGTCATTGATCACCCCCCTGTAAAGCTCCATTCAGACGTCCCCATGATTTTTACGGATCCACTGATAGATGGATCGGATCCGCAAAACGCATCCGGACGTCTGAATGAAGCCTTACAGGGGCGTGATCAATGACTGTGGTGATCACCCCATATAGACTCCCTGATCACCCCCCTGTCATTGATTACCCCCCTGTCATTGATCACCCCCCTGTAAAGCTCCATTCAGACGTCCGCATGATTTTTACGGATCCACTGATAGATGGATCGGATCCGCAAAACGCATCCGGACGTCTGAATGAAGCCTTACAGGGGCATGATCAATGACTGTGGTGATCACCCCATATAGACTCCCTGATTACCCCCCTGTAAAGCTCCATTCAGATGTCCGCATGATTTTTACGGATGCACTGATAGATGGATCGGATCCGCAAAACGCATCCGGACGTCTGAATGAAGCCTTACAGGGGCATGATCAATGACTGTGGTGATCACCCCATATAGACTCCCTGATCACCCCCCTGTCATTGATTACACCCCTGTCATTGATCACCCCCCTGTAAAGCTCCATTCAGATGTCCGCATGATTTTTACGGATGCACTGATAGATGGATCGGATCCGCAAAACGCATCCGGACGTCTGAATGAAGCCTTACAGGGGCATGATCAATGACTGTGGTGATCACCCCATATAGACTCCCTGATCACCCCCCTGTCATTGATTACACCCCTGTCATTGATCACCCCCCTGTAAAGCTCCATTCAGATGTCCGCATGATTTTTACGGATGCACTGATAGATGGATCGGATCCGCAAAACGCATCCGGACGTCTGAATGAAGCCTTACAGGGGCATGATCAATGACTGTGGTGATCACCCCATATAGACTCCCTGATCACCCCCCTGTCATTGATTACACCCCTGTCATTGATCACCCCCCTGTAAAGCTCCATTCAGATGTCCGCATGATTTTTACGGATGCACTGATAGATGGATCGGATCCGCAAAACGCATCCGGACGTCTGAATGAAGCCTTACAGGGGCATGATCAATGACTGTGGTGATCACCCCATATAGACTCCCTGATCACCCCCCTGTCATTGATCACCCCCCTGTAGAGCTCCATTCAGATGTCCGCATGATTTTTACGGATCCACTGATAGATGGATCGGATCCGCAAAACGCATCCGGACGTCTGAATGAAGCCTTACACGGGCGTGATCAATGACTGTGGTTATCACCCCATATAGACTCCCTGATCACCCCCCTGTCATTGATCACCCCCCTGTCATTGATCACCCCCCCCTGTCATTGATCACCCCCCCTGTCATTTATCACCCCCCCTGTCATTTATCACCCCTCTGTAAGGCTCCATTCAGACATTTTTTTGGCCCAAGTTAGCGGAATTTTTTTTTTTTTTTCTTACAAAGTCTCATATTCCACTAACTTGTGTCAAAAAATAAAATCTCACATGAACTCACCATGCCCCTCACGGAATCCAAATGCGTAAAATTTTTTAGACATTTATATTCCAGACTTCTTCTCACGCTTTAGGGCCCCTAGAATGCCAGGGCAGTATAAATACCCCACATGTGACCCCATTTCGGAAAGAAGACACCCCCAGGTATTCCGTGAGGGGCATATTGAGTCCATGAAAGATTGACATTTTTGTCCCAAGTTAGCGGAACGGGAGACTTTGTGAGAAAAAAATTAAAAATATCAATTTCCGCTAACTTGTGCCAAAAAAAAAAAAATTCTATGAACTCGCCATGCCCCTCATTGAATACCTTGGGGTGTCTTCTTTCCAAAATGGGGTCACATGTGGGGTATTTATACTGCCCTGGCATTCTAGGGGCCCCAAAGCGTGAGAAGAAGTCTGGTATCCAAATGTCTAAAAATGCCCTCCTAAAAGGAATTTGGGCACCATTGCGCATCTAGGCTGCAAAAAAGTGTCACACATCTGGTATCGCCGTACTCAGGAGAAGTTGGGGAATGTGTTTTGGGGTGTCATTTTACATATACCCATGCTGGGTGAGAGAAATATCTTGGTCAAATGCCAACTTTGTATAAAAAAATGGGAAAAGTTGTCTTTTGTCAAGATATTTCTCTCACCCAGCAAGGGTATATGTAAAATGACACCCCAAAACACATTCCCCAACTTCTCCTGAATACGGCGATACCAGATGTGTGACACTTTTTTGCAGCCTAGGTGGGCAAAGGGGCCCATATTCCAAAGAGCACCTTTAGGATTTCACAGGTCATTTACCTACTTACCACACATTAGGGCCCCTGGAAAATGCCAGGGCAGTATAACTACCCCACAAGTGACCCCATTTTGGAAAGAAGACACCCCAAGGTATTCCGTGAGGGGCATGGCGAGTTCCTAGAATTTTTTATTTTTTGTCACAAGTTAGTGGAAAATGCTGATTTTTTATTTTTTTTTTTCATACAAAGTCTCATATTCCACTAACTTGTGACAAAAAATAAAAACTTCCATAAACTCACTATGCCCATCAGCGAATACCTTGGGGTCTCGTCTTTCCAAAATGGGGTCACTTGTGGGGTAGTTATACTGCCCTGGCATTCTAGGGGCCCAAATGTGTGGTAAGGAGTTTGAAATCAAATTATGTAAAAAATGACCTGTGAAATCCGAAAGGTGCTCTTTGGAATATGGGCCCCTTTGCCCACCTAGGCTGCAAAAAAGTGTCACACATCTGGTATCTCCGTACTCAGGAGAAGTTGGGGAATGTGTTTTGGGGTGTCATTTTACATATACCCATGCTGGGTGAGAGAAATATCTTGGCAAAAGACAACTTTTCCCATTTTTTTATACAAAGTTGGCATTTGACCAAGATATTTCTCTCACCCAGCATGGGTATATATAAAATGACACCCCAAAACACATTCCCCACCTTCTCCTGAGTACGGAGATACCAGATGTGTGACACTTTTTTGCAGCCTAGGTGGGCAAAGGGGCCCATATTCCAAAGAGCACCTTTCGGATTTCACAGGTCATTTTTTACAGAATTTGATTTCAAACTCCTTACCACACATTTGGGCCCCTAGAATGCCAGGGCAGTATAACCACCCCACAAGTGACCCCATTTTGGAAAGAAGAGACCCCAAGGTATTTCGTGATGGGCATAGTGAGTTCATAGAAGTTTTTATTTTTTGTCACAAGTTAGTGGAATATGAGACTTTGTAAGAAAAGGAAAAAAAAATAAAAAATCATCATTTTCCACTAACTTGTGACAAAAAATAAAAAGTTCCATGAACTCACTATGCCCATCAGCGAATACCTTAGGGTGTGTACTTTCCGAAATGGGGTCATTTGTGGGGTGTTTGTACTGTCTGGGCATTGTAGAACCTCAGGAAACATGACAGGTGCTCAGAAAGTCAGATCTGCTTCAAAAAGCGGAAATTCACATTTTTGTACCATAGTTTGTAAACGCTATAACTTTTACCCAAACCATTTTTTTTTTACCCAAACATTTTTTTTTTATCAAAGACATGTAGAACAATAAATTTAGAGCAAAATTTATATATGGATGTCGTTTTTTTTGCAAAATTTTACAACTGAAAGTGAAAAATGTCATTTTTTTGCAAAAAAATCGTTAAATTTCAATTAATAACAAAAAAAGTAAAAATGTCAGCAGCAATGAAATACCACCAAATGAAAGCTCTATTAGTGAGAAGAAAAGGAGGTAAAATTCATTTGGGTGGTAAGTTGCATGACCGAGCAATAAACGGTGAAAGTAGTGTAGGTCAGAAGTGTAAAAAGTGGCCTGGTCTTTCAGGGTGTTTAAGCACTGGGGGCTGAGGTGGTTAAGAGGGGTACATGATCTGAAACAGATCTGGTTTAATATTTCGTACGTTTGATGCAATTTAAATATCCTTTATTTATCAGGGTTAGATCAATTCTAGACATAGATATTCCAGACTTGCTTACACAAGAATAAGCTCTTTTTCCTTTGAATAGATTTTCCCAGACATCCACGAGGCCAACCTCCTGGCAAAACCGAGCCAAGGGGGACCCCTGAGCCGGGGAGTAAATATTCCCTCCCATAGTAATCCTATTGATCTCTGGATTCATCACACAATTAAAATCCCCATTGACTACAACCAAACAGTCAGGCCATTGATCCACAAACGTCATCAAACAGATCAATATTTGTATAGAGAAAGGGGAAGGAATATAAATAAAGGCCAAAATACATAGGTTCCCATCCAACCTACAATGGAGAAACACATATCTCCCCTGTCCATCAACAGAAGATGCCAGACATACAAAATTAATCTGATTATGAATTAAGACTGTAACTCCTCTGGAATAGCTAGTATATATAGAATTGTAAACCTGTGTGGCCCATCTTCCCCCAAGTCGAACAATTGTATCCTGTGTAAAATGGGTTTCTATAAGGCAGACAATAGCTGGTAAGTGCCTCCTTATCAGGTCTAGGACCGCCTGCCTTTTTATCTTCTCCCCCAGACCCCGAACATTCCACGTAAGTATTCCTGTTGCCATTTCTTATTCTTAAAGTACCCAATTAATAAATTCCCCGAGCTTCGGTCCGCTCCCCACCTAAAGTATAGACACATTATAACCCCCCCTTCCCCCATGCCAAAAACCCAGTGACCCTCTTGCTCCATCACTAAAGGTGACAGACCTCTTAACGAGGACCATCCCTCCCCCACTCCCTCAGCCGAACCTCCAAAAAACAGAAGTAGAAAACCACAGATTTTAAACATTGTTCCGATCTAACCAATCAGTGGCCTGGAGTATCAAAAAAGAGCACAGCATCGTTAAACACAATCCTTAATTTAGCCGGATATAAAAAAAGTACTTAATATACTTGGTCTGAAGACGTTTTTTTAATATCCAAAAAAGTGTCCCTCTTATCTTGAACTTCGTTTGAGAAATCTTGAAAGAAAGAAAGTTTACATCCATTATACAAAATCGAGGGGGATTCTCGTGCTCGCCTCAGAATCATATCTCTGTCAGGAGTGGCCAGCATCTTGATTATTATCGTCCTTGGCGGCCGCCCCGGAAGATGTTTACCCCCAGGAATTTGATGGGCCCTTTCAATTAAAAATAAGGATGAAAGCTGATTTGGTGAAAGTTAGGAGTGGGCAGCATGATGTAGGACGTGCTGCGCCCCGCCCCTGTACCTCCGCTCCTCCGCTCCCAGTTCCGCCGCACCTCTCTGAGCGTTTGGGTAACACTGTATGCTGGACGCTGCTGGACTCCTGGATGCCAGACGTAGGATGAAGATGAGGAGGCCGCTGCACAGTGCTCAGTCCCCCTAGGCAGGTGCTTGACTGCCTCGATCGTTTTGGCTGTCCAATGCAGCCGGTTGGGTGCCCAGGTGACCTCCTGCTGTTGGCTATATGTTTGTTATATAAAGCTCTTCCCCCCCCGTATGGATATATGGCCGGATGGTAGTTGATGACTGGGGGAATTTTGGTCCGTTGATGTGAGTCCCTTTCGTCTGATGTCTCTTCTCATCTCCTTGCCTTATAAACTCTCTACTACAATAAGCACTAAGCTGCTTCAGGAGGTGGTAACTCCGCTGGACTCTGAGGCACCTGACTTGAGGCTGTGGAGGCCCGGCTACAGGTGTGGGCATATAGCTGGATCTGGTGGTGCCCCACCGTGCTCTTGGGTGGCGTTAACCGGCAGTAACTGTCCTTGATTTGAGCACAGACATAGGGCCAACTTGACTTCTCCCTATCTCCATTTGTGTGCGGTGCAGCTGTGGGGGGTAAGGGTCTTTTTTTTTTGGGGGGGGGGCCCTGAGTTTGTTGGTAGGCTGGGTCGAAGGGCTGAAGGGCGCACTTGGTGAGAGTAGGAGTGCCCCCCAGCCCGGCCACAGCCAAAATATCGACAGTTTTTTTTACCCCCGGTATTGGTTTAGCTGTACAACTAACACACTAACATACTAATTTGTCCTCCGCATCACCCCAGACGGGGAAGAAGACTGGATCCCTGTGAGAGAGGGAGAGAGGGAGAAACCTGCATGCACTTTCTCTCCTGCTTGTGTTACTCTGAACAGCATTGAACTTTATTGACCATATTGTCTGAATTTTTCGGGCCCGTTTGACAGTCTTTTTACTCTCCCTGCGTTGAAAACCTGGAGAAAAGGGCTGAAGATTGGTGAGAGCTGCAGAAGTTCTCCCCTGTTGTGATGTTGGATGTATGACATCTACTTTTTCAGCTATCTAATCTTGAACATACTACATTCACTAACAAAGATTAACTTGGACCGACTGCTCTGTGTATATCCCTGCTATAATAATATTTAACCCCTAACCCAGTCCATCTCTCATTATCTCTGTAATATGTGTTTTTTTTATTATGCCTGGAAATTATGTTTAGAGCTATGTGTTGTTCGATTCACTTTGTATGAGCTGAACTCCCCCCCTTTTTTTTCAGGTTTTGTGGCGCGCTCTTTATTGGAGTTTAGGTATAATGGCCCCTAAGTTTCGGAAATCGGGGGGGGGGGGGGGGTAAGCCCCTTGAGAGGAGGCCCTGGGAGTAGCCCTCAGGCACGCTTAGATAAATTTTTGAGGTCCCCAACCCCCAAAACAAGGGGGGGATCCCAAAAGGCCGCTGCCCACCTTGAAGCCGCAGGAAATTAACCTGCCTCTGCCATGTTGGCTTCTACGGAAACTGGGGAGGCTGATAGGGAAGGTCTGCTCAGTGTTAACAATAAGTTAGCTGAAATTTTGGGGGCAGTGAATATGACTAATAGCACCGTATCCCAATTAACAACTACAATGGCAGCATTACAGGGGGATATTACCATAATTGGGGATGAAATCACAAAATTAAGAGCAAAAGTGAAAGATTTGGAGTTTGAGACGGGGCTGTGAAAAAGGAGTTGGGTTTAACAAAAAAAACGTCTTGAGGATGTGGAGCAGGAATCTCTCGGGTTGAAAAATAAATTGATAGATTTGGAGGATAGATCTCGGAGGAACAATATAAGATTGCTAGGGTTTCCTGAGGGGGTGGAACAAGAGTACCCAGCGGACTTTGTGCAAAAGTGGCTGGTGCAAACATTGGGAGTGGATTATGATCTCTCTACGTTTTGTGTGGAGCGAGCTCATAGAGTCCCCCCGAGGAAGCCCCCCCCAGGGGCACCCCCTCGTGGTTTTGATTGGAATGATATTCAAATATACCCTGATTTTTGCCGTTATACACAAAATAAAAGGCGGTCTTTCTTTGACGTTAAAATATAAAGCACATATAAAGTACGCAATGCTGTATCCGGCTAATCTCAGGGTGGTCTATAATGACTCTGTGCAATTTTTTCCCACACCTACGGAGGCTGCATGATGGCTTGATTTGGCCGGTCTGTAGCCTCCGTAGGGATTTTTCATCTTTTGAGTATGTTTACATTTCTATATGCTGGTTATATGGTGGTGTGGAGGGAGGAGTGTGGTTTGATCGGGAGTGGGGTTGGCTAAGTGGAAGAGGCTGACAGGGATTATACTCTCTGTGAGTCAAATGGTGGGTTGGTGTAATGGCATGGGTGGGGGGTGGCTATTAGTGATTGGGAGGGGATGGGGGGGTTGGCTGCTGTTGCTGGGCCTAGGGGGCCCCGCTTCCCCCTCCTGCCCGCCTGCGGTGCGTTTTGGTTTTGGATAGTTTAGAATGATGCGTAGGGTTTTGTGCTGGAATGTGCAAGGGTTGGGGGATAGAGTTAAAAGGACAGTGGTGTTTGATCTTATGGCTCGGCACCTCCCGGCAATTATGGCCTTATTGGAGACGCATGCAATGGCTGATAAGCTCCCCCAATCAAAGAGGCGTTGGGTGAAATTGGAATACCACTCATACCTCCCATCATACTCGAGGGGTGCGAGTGTGTATATTCATCATGGGGTTGATTTTCAGCTGCTGGATGTTAAGGTGGATAGGGAGGGCCGATTTGTTTTCCTCTATGGCCAGTGGAGTGGACAGGAGACTATCTTAGCCTTTGTCTATGTCCCCTACCCCTTTCGCCTCCACTGCTCGGCACCTCCCGGCAATTATGGCCTTATTGGAGACGCATGCAATGGCTGATAAGCTCCCCCAATTAAAGAGGCGTTGGGTGAAATTGGAATACCACTCATACCTCCCATCATACTCGAGGGGTGTGAGTGTGTATATTCATCATGGGGTTGATTTTCAGCTGCTGGATGTTAAGGTGGATAGGGAGGGCCGATTTGTTTTCCTCTATGGCCAGTGGAGTGGACAGGAGACTATCTTAGCCTTTGTCTATGTCCCCTACCCCTTTCGCCTCCACTGCTCTATCTTTGCTGTCTATGTTTATTTGTAGTAAACCCTCGTTCCCGTTGCTGTTGGTAGGGGACTTTAATTCGGTATTGGATCCGAGACTGGACAGGTTATCCTTCTCCCCTGAGCAGAGGCACTCTCGGTCTCTCCTGTGTAGCATTACCCAGGAACTGGCATGGGTTGATGTTTGGCGCCATTTGTATGGAGAAAAAAAGAGTTTATTCATGCTTTAGCGGGACGTATAGTTCAATGTCAAGAATTGACTTAGCATTTGCAAACGGGGCTATGTCCGATCAAGTGGTGAAGATGAAATATGAATATAATGGAATTTCTGACCATTCCCCGGTATTGCTTCTGCTCAGGGGAGTGGGGGTGAACATGGGCCCCAATAGAACCTTCAGATTGAACCCCTATTGGTTGAGAGTCATTGGTGAGAGGGATTTAATCAATGCGGAGATTCTCGAATTTTGGCATCGAAACAAGGGCTCCATCCATATTCATTTTGTATGGGACGCTTTGAAGGCCTATATCAGAGGCCTTTATTGCGTTAAAATAAAAAGACAACGAGCAGGAAAACGCATTGAGGGAGACAGTTAGGAAGTTGCAGGGGGCTTTGACGAAATACGGTACGGATTCACTATGTATAGAATTGAAGGAAGCCAACCAACCATATAAGACTTTTATGGTAAATAAGGCCCAACATAAACTCTTCTTTCAAGGACAGAGACGTTTTAGTGAGGAGGGGAAAACAGGGAAACTGTTAGCCGCACTGGTCGCAAGTCAAAGGGATGGGACTAAAATTAGGCATATTAGAAACACTCGGGTCAGATAGTTAAGGATTCAGACTTGATCAGACAGGAATTCGCCAAGTATTACTCTGGTATATTTAGATCTGAAACAGTATGTAGTCCCTCAAAAATTGACGATTATCTGGATCAATTAGAAATGCCCTTCCTCTCGCCTCAGGGAACCAGAATGCTCGATCATCCTATACGACAGGCAGAGTTAGAGGATGCTCTTCGCTCGGTTAAATATAACTCCTCTCCTAGGGCGGATGGTTTGCCATTTGAACTCTATAGGTACCACGCTCAGGCACTTCTCCCTATTCTGCTGCAGGTTCTAAATGAATCATATAGCTACGGATCCCTCCCTCCATCCTTCAGGGAGGCAATTATCATTTTAATTCTTAAAAAAGATAAGGACGGTAGTGAGGTTGGGTCTTATAGGAGCATATCACTCCTCAATACAGACTATAAGATTTTTGCAAAATCCTTAGCAAACCGTCTTAAACGAGTAATTGCAACCCTGGTTAATTCTAATCAAACAGGATTTATTCCCGGGAGACAGATTCAGGCGAATCTTTACTGGGTGTATCTGAACCTGTCGGTAGGGGAAGGTCCGGACGACTCCATCTTGTCATTGGATGCTCCTAAAGCGTTCGACAGGGTGGAGTGGTCCTTCCTGTGGCGAACTATGGCACATTTCTGATTAGGGACCACTTTTATCGCAATGACTAAACTGCTATACACCCAACCAATAGCCCGAGTTAACATTGATGGGGTTCACTCCTCTATTATTGAGCTTCAACGCGGTACGAGACAGGGTTGCCCACTCTCTCCCCTCTTATTTGCGCTATTTATGGAGCCGTTGGCTTGTAGGATCCGTTTGAATGATCAGATTCGGGGCTTCGGGGTAGCGGGAGAGAGTGATAAAATTTGGCTCTATGCAGACGATGTTATCCTCTTTCTGGATCAGGGCTGGAAAGCCGTCCCTCATGTTATGCAGGTGATAGAGGAGTTTAGTCTACTTTCTGGTAATTTAATCAATTGGGCTAAGTCCTCACTCCCGCTAAATCGAAATGCCCCCGAGGGGGGTTCGCGAGTTCGGATGTTGTCTTTGGATTACTCTCTGGACTATCTGGGGATAAAGATAGGTGTCCCTATAAGTAGATTTTATGACTTAAATCTTTCCCCGGTAATAGATAAAGTAAAGGGGAAAATCAGAGCCTGGCAAAAATTGATAATATCGCAATCTGATCGACTGGCATTAGTTAAAATGATCATATTACCTCTGGTTTTGTATCCGATCTGTGCCTCCCCCATCTGGATAGAGGATGCCTTCTTTTATAGACTAGAAGCTTTAATAAACGACCTAATTTGGGGGAGGAAGAGGGTTCATATAAAGCAGAGGTACTTGTGACTGGCCGAGTCAGAGGGGGGATTGGCACTTCCTTTCTTTCAAGGGTATTTCTTTTCTGTGCAGTTACAAATATGCTGTAACTTTAGAGAGAATGCACTTGGGCAATATTTAACTAGGGTAACTGGTAGGTCACTTGATTATATTTTTTCGCACTTAGGAACAGGACAGTTTAGAGGTTTGGACACTAGTTGTTTGATCCCGAGGGTTCTCCAGAGGGTCTGGGATACATTGAAAATGACTCTGCAGGTGTCACATCTGCTTCACTTTACCCCATTGTGGGAGAATCAGAACTTACCAGAATTTTAGAAAATAACTGATTACACATATTGGAGTCGTAGGGGTATCACTAGAGTGGCACATTTGTTTGTTGCAGACCGTTTTAAGGTATTAGGGGACTTCAATTTCATAAATATTTCGTTTTTAGACCAGTTTATGTATGCACACTTAAAATATGCATGCAAAGCTACACTTAATAAAACATATATGATCACCCAACAACACTTACTTTTTGATTATTGTTTTTCTCACTTAGGGAAAAAGATAAAAATGGCACAGATTTATGTGAAATTGCGAGTTTCAAAATACGAAAAAGGTAATTTCTGCAACCAGTTATAGATTGATCCAGTTTAAAATTTTACATAGGTTGTATTATACACCACAAATGCAGGCTAAGTTTGCTAATGACAGAGGTCGTGAATTTTTTTTGTCGAAAGTGTGGCAGCCCTAACGTCGGATATATCCATCTTTTATGGGAATGTTGCGTGATAAAGCGGTTTTGGGAGCAGGTATTTACAGCACTCCAGGGGGATCTCCTCCAATCTTGTGTACTGGATATGATCTCTGTGATTTTGGGCTCCTATATACCAGAAAAGCCAAACTCTTCTGTATACCATTTTATCTGGTTGAAGGGCTGCTTGATAGCAAAGATTCTGATAGTTAAGAGATGGGGATCGCCCATATCCCCCGTATTTGAGGAGTGGAGAAGGATTATGTCCCAAATTAAGCTGTATGAGGAGATTGAGAAGCAGAGAAGGTAAGGTACGTGATACCCCTTTATCTGTGCCAGCGAGGTGGACTGATTACTGCGCTCTGCTGGGTGGTGTACGTAGGCGGGTATGGGGGGGGAGTATCGGGTCCGGTCTTTCAGCGACAGCAGCCAAGGGAAGGGGGGGGGAATATTTGGGATTAAAGATATTTGGCTTGACTTTACAGAGCTGTATTTATTCTTATGGTTGAGATGATGTTAAAATGATAGTAATATCCTCTTTATGTGTATAAACATACTTTGTGTGTACCTTTTTTCTTTTTTCTTGTTTTCTCTTTGCTTTTCTTTTTTTTTTTTTTCTTTTTCCGGCTTTGTTTAAATACTATGTTATTATTATTGAAGAAAATAAAATATTTATTGGATTAAAAAAAAATCTAAAATAAGGATGAAAAATGTTCCTTCCCCAAATTATCAAAAATAATAGATTTTATTATTCCTGCTAGATTTTTAGCGTCCTCAGCGTCTTCTATTAGACCAGTAATTCGCACATTAGATCTTCTTGACTGATCTTCTAAATCAACCGCTTTTTTCCCCCAGATAATTATGGTCTATTTTTACTGTAGTGTTCTCCTCTTTTAATGCTTTCACTTCTTGCTCCAAGTTAGTCACTGTGTTTTCTAATTCTTTAATTTTATCTCAGATCTTTGTCAAATAATCTTTTATAATAAGGAAATCTGTCTGTATTGACCCAAATTGAACGGCCATGTTTTGTATCGCTTTTCCATTATTTTTAACAATTAATAAAATTTCCTCTAATTGAGAGGAGTTGTCCAAAGGCACCTCCCCATCTCCAATATGGGGGTCCCCCTCAAGTGCCTCCTCCGATCTAGGTTCAGAAGTGTTCTTTCTCATATTAATATCCGGCTTCACTTTTAGTCCCGACCTGGTATTTAAGTTTGGAGATCTCAAAAACTGATCAATTCTAGAGGACTCTATTTGTCTCTGTGTTGCCTTAGCCCCGGTCAGGTCTGTTGAGCGTCTATTCTGTTTAGGGGCCATTTTTTATTTTTATTTTTCCTTTCTCTTCCTGCTTTTCTCCCTCCTTTTCTTCTCCTTTATTTCCTTATCTTCTTTCCTTATCTTCTTTCCTTATCTTCTTCTTCTCCCCCTCTGACCCTCGCTATATCTCTCTTTCCTTTTCTTTTCTCTTTTTTTCCCCCTTTCCTTTCTCCTTTCCTTTTTTTCTTTCTTTTCTATTGTGATAGATATAGATATATATATATATATATATATATATATAGATAGATAGATAGATATATATAGATATATAGATATATAGATATATATATATATATATTTTTTTATATATATATATATATATATATATATATATATTTATTTTCTCTTTCCCCACTTCTTAAATTTTCCTTGTTATTCTCTCTTCAATCTCTCTCTCCTCAGCACCCCCCTTTTCTTTTTTATCTCTCCCTTTTTATTTTTTTTCCCCTATCCCAACATAACTTTTATATATAGTTTTTTCCCACAAGACTTTAATGGGGGGTGGTTAGTAAATCCTTAATAATACTGGTGATTCAGGGGAATAAGGGTTAGAGGGTTAAATTGGCACAAGGGGTTAGTTGAAGTCAAATAAGGTTAGGTAAGAGCAAAAATATAAACACACAGCACAAAGGAGAGAGGGAGAGCAAGGAGTCCAGGCCAGGGGGAACAGCTGGGATGAATCTCACCAATCCAAAGTTTTCTCAGGGTCTTCAGGGTCTCCAGAGTCTTCTACTCCGATTTACCCCCCAGCACTAGTCCAAGAGAGAAAAACACCCATTTTGGGCATTGTCTGCATCTGTTAGTGTTAAATTCAAGCGTTATATACTGCTATCATATTCTGTTATAAAATAACACCCATTTTGGACAAAGTACTTAATATTGCAGCCTTTGCTGCATCTGTGATTGTTAAAAACAAGCTTGAAATACTTCAATAATTTTCTTGGTTTTAAAAAACACACTTTTTGGGCAAAATTCTCAATTTTACAGCCCTTGTTGCATCTTTCAGTGTGAAATACAAGTGTTAGATACTGCTGTCATATTCAGTTATTTAAAAAAAAAACACCCTTTTTGGTCAAAGTACTTAATATTGCAGCATTTGCTGGATCTATGATTCTTAAAAACAAGCTTGAAATACTTTAATAATTTTCTGGGTTTTAAAAAACACCTATTTTTGGCAATACCTTCCATCTGGGGCCTCTGCCGCATTAGTCAGTGTGCAATTTAAGCTAGAAATACAGCAATAATTTTCGGGGTTTCAAAAAACACCCTTTTTGGGCAAAATACTAAATTTTACAGCCCTTGCTGCATCTGTCAGTGTGAGATACACTCTTTAGATACTGCTGTACTATTCTGTTATAAAAACTTTTTGGGCAAAATAATAAATTTTACAGCCTTTCCAGCATCTGTCATTGTGAGATACACGCTTTAGATACTGCTGTGCTATTCTGTAATTGAAACAACACTTATTTTGGGCAAAATACTTTATTTGCGGCCTTGTCTGCATCTGTCAGTGTGAAATTCAAGCGTTATATACTGCTGTCATAATCTGTTATTAAAAAACAAACACCCATTTTGGGCAAAGTACTTAATATTGCAGCCTTTGCTGCATCTGTGATTGTTAAAAACAAGCTTGAAATACTTCAATAACTTTTTTGGTTTTAAAAAACACCCTTTTTGGGCAAAATATTAAATTGTACAGCCCTTGCTGCATCTGTCATTGTGAGATACACGCTTTAGATACTGCTGTGCTATTCTGTTATTAAAAAAAACACCTATTTTGGGCAAAATACTTAATTTGCGGCCTTGTCTGCATCTGTCAGTGTGAGATACACGCTTTAGATACTGCTGTGCTATTGTGTTAACCACCTCAGCTCCCCTAGCTTAAACCCCCTTAATGACCAGACCACTTTTTACAATTCTGCACTACACTACTTTCACGGTTTATTGCGCGGTCATACAACTTACCACCCAAATGAATTTTACCTCCTTTTCTTCTCACTAATAGATCTTTTATTCGGTGGTATTTCATTGCTGCTGACATTTTTACTTTTTTTGATATTAATCGAAATTTACCAAAATTTTAGCAAAAAAAAGAAATTTTTCACTTTCGGTTGTAAAATTTTTCAAATAAAACTACATTTCTATATTAATTTTTGTCAAAATTTATTGTTCTACATGTCTTTGATAAAAAAAAAATGCAATAAGTGTATATTTATTGGTTTGGGTAAAAGTTATAGCGTTTACAAACTATGGTACAAAAATGTGAATTTCCGCATTTTGAAGCAGCTCTGACTTTCTGAGCACCTGTCATGTTTCCTGAGGTTCAACAATGCCCAGACAGTAAAAACACCCCACAAATGACCCCATTTCGGGAAAGAAGACACTCTAAGGTATTCGCTGATGGGCATAGTGAGTTCATAGAAGTTTTTATTTTTTTGTCACACGTTAGCGGAAAATTATTATTATTTTTTATTTTTTATTTTTTCTTACAAAGTCTCATATTCCACTAACTTGTGACAAAAAATAAAAACTTCCATGAACTCACTATGCCCATCACGAAATACCTTGGGGGGTCTTCTTTCCAAAATGGGGTCACTTGTGGGGTATTTATACTGCCCTGGCATTTTAGGGGACCTAAAGCGTGAGAAGAAGTCTAGAATCCAAATGCCCTGTGCTCTTTAGAATTTGGGCCCCTTTGGGCACCTAGGCTGCAAAAAAGTGTCAAACATGTGGTATCGCCATACTCAGAAGAAGTAGGGCAATGTGTTTTGGGGTGTATTTTTACATATACCCATGCTGGTCAACTTTTTCCATTTTTTTATACAAAGTTGTCATTTTAGAGAGATATTTCTCTCACCCAGCATAGGTATATGTAAAAAGACACCCCAAAACACATTGCCCAACTTCTCCTGAGTAAGGCGATACCACATGTGTGACACTATTTTGCAGCCTAGGTGCGCAAAGGGGCCCAAATTCCTTTTAGGAGGGCATTTTTAGACATTTGGATTCCAGACTTCTTCTCACGCTTTAGGGCCCCTAAAATGCCAGGGCAGTATAAATACCCCACAAGTGACCCCATTTTGGAAAGAAGACACCCCAAGGTATTCCGTGAGGGGCATTGCGAGTTCATAGAAGTTTTTTTTTTTTTTTGCGGTGGGGCAGACTGAACGCAAGTGTGCGCACAAGATCAGGCCTGATCGGGCGAACACTGCCTTTTTTGTAGCGCCTATAGAACATGTCCTATTCTTGTCTGCAATTGCGGAAAAGAAAAGGCATTTTCTATATAGTTCTGGCAATGTGCGGATCCGCAAAATGCGGAAAGCACATTGCCGGTGTCCATGTTTTGCGGATCCGTGGTGTCCGTGTTTTGCGGATCCGTGGATCCGCAGATCCGCAAAACACATACGGATGTCTGAATGGAGCCTTACAGGGGGGTGATCAATGACAGGAAGGTGATCAGGGAGTCTATATGGGGTAATCACCCCCCTGTCATTGATCACCCCCCTGTAAGGCTCCATTCAGATGTCCGTATGTGCTTTGCGGATCCGTGGATCCGCAAAACACATATGGACGTCTGAATGGAGCCTTACAGGGGGGTGATCAATGACAGGGGGGTGATCAGGGAGTCTATATGGGGTGATCACCCCCCTGTAAGGCTCCATTCAGACATCCGTATGTGTTTTGCGGATGCGCGGTCCGTGGATCCGTAAAACACATACGGACATCTGAATGGAGCCTTACAGGGGGGTGATCAATGACAGGGGGGTGATCAGGGGTTAATAAGTGACAGGGGGGGAGTGTAGTGTAGTGGTATTTGGTGCTACTTTACAGAGCTGCCTGTGTCCTCTCGTGGTCGATCCAAGCAAAAGGGACCACCAGAGGACCAGGTAGCAGGCATATTAGACGCTGTTATCAAAACAGCGTCTAATATACCTTTTTGGGGTTAAAAAAAATCGCATCTACAGCCTGCCAGCGAACGATCGCCGCTGGCAGGCTGCAGATCCACTCGTTTACCTTCGGTTCCTGTGAACGCGCGCTCCTGTGTGCGTGTGTTCACAGGAAATCTTGCCTCTCGCGAGATGACGCGCCGGTGCGTCCAGGAGGAATAGCAGGGCCGCCGCCAGGACGCAATCCTGCGTACGGCGGTCCTGGGGTGGTTAAAAAAAAAAAACACCCATTTTGGTCAAAGTACTTAATTTTGCAGCCTTGTTGAATTTGTCATTGTGAGATACACGGTTTAGATACTGGTGTTTTATTCTGTTATTAAAAAAACACACATTTTTGGGCAAAAAACTAAATTTATGGCCTTCTCTGCATTTGTCACTTTACAGCAATAATATTCTGGGTTTAAAAAAACACTCCTTTTGGGCAAAGTACTTAATATTGCGGCCTTTTGTCTGCATCTGTCATTGTGAGATACACGCTTTAGACACTGCTGTGCTATTCTGTTATTAAATAAACACCCTTTTATGGCAAAATAATACATTTTACAGCCCTTGCAGCATCTGTTATTGTGAGATACACGCTTTAGATACTGTTGTGCTATTCTGTTATTTAAAAAACACCCATTTTATACAAAATACTTAATTTGCTGCATTGTCTGCATCTGTCAGTGTGAAATTCAAGTGTTATATATTGATATCATATTCTATTATTAAAAAAACACTTATGTCTGCATCTGTCAGTGTGAGATACAATCTTGAAATATACAGTAGCAATAATATTCTGGGTTTAAAAAAACACTTATTTTGGGCAAAGAACTTAATATTCCAGCCCTTGCTGCATTTATCATTGTGAGATACACGAGGTAGATACTGGTGTTCTATTCTGTTATTAAAAACACACCTATATTGGGGGGGGGGGGGGAAATGTAGGCCTTGTCTGCATTTGTCAGTGTGAGATACACCCTTTAGATACTGTTGTTCTATTCTGCTATTAAAAAAAAACACCTATTTTGGGCATAACACTTAATTTTGCAGCCTTTGCTGCATCTGTCATTGTGAGATACACCCTTTAGATACTGTTGTTTTATTCTGTTATAATAAAAGAAAACACCCATTTTGGGCAAGAGAGCTTCTAAAAAGGAACGTAGCCCCGGTCGTCATGCTGCTGGTGGAGCTCCTGTTGCAGGGAGAGGACGTGGTCGATCTGTGCCAGCTACACACACAAATGAAACACCTTCCTCAGGTGCGAGTAGGCGACAGAACCTTCAGTGATTTTTGTTCAGGCCTAATGCCGCTCTACGAATGGTGAGGCCAGAACAAGTACAGGCTATAGTAGATTGGGTTGCTGACAGTGCTTCCAGTTCCTTTACATTGTCTCTCACCCAGTCTCCTGCTGAAAGATACGAGTTGTCACGTGCAGCCGATGTCCATCAGTCTTTCACCTCACCCCCTTGCAAATCAGCCATGCAGTCTGAGCCCCAAGTCATGCAGTAGTATCTTCTGCTTTTAGATGACTCTGCTAGCAGGCTTTTCTAGGGCCATCCACCTAGACCTTCCCCAGAAGTGGAAGAGATTGAGTGCACCGATTCCCAACCACTTATCTCTCAAGATGAGTACATGGGAGGACCATCGCAGCATGTCTCGGATGATGATGAAACACAGGTGCAAACAGCTGTGGCTTTCGAAAGTGTGCAGACCAACAAGGAGGGCAGGGGTGAAGTCTGGGTGGAAGATGATGTCGAGGACAATTAGGTCCTCGACCCCACATGGAATCAAGGTCATGCAAGTGACCTGTGTAGTTCAGGGAAAAAGGCCACCTTGGTCGCCAAGCATCTCCACAATGTCCCATGGAAGCGATCAGCTCTCCATCTCCCAAACACTGGAGCGAAAGAGGAAGTACCCCCCTACCCACCCGCGAACCCTGGCACTGAATGCCAGCATTTCAAAATTCCTGGCCTTTGAAATGCGGTCATTCCATCTGGTGGAGATGGAGAGTTTTAAAAGCCTTATGGTGGTGGGTGTCCCACAGTACGTCGTGCCTAGCTGCCACTACTTTTCCAGGCGTGCCATCCCTTCCCTGCACAACCAAGTGGTGGACAAAAATCAGGTGTGCACTGCACAATGCCATCTATGGCAAGGTCCACCTAACTACGGATACGTGGACCAGTAAGCATGGTCAGGGATGTTATATCTCCATAACAACAAACTGGGTAAATGCAGTGCCGGCTGGGCCTGAGGCCGATAGCAGTTTGGCGCATGTCTTTCCGCCAACGAGGATTGCAGGGCGCTTCAGTTTGCCTCCTGTTGCTTCTTCCTCCTACTCCGCTTCCTCATCCTCTACCGGCTCCTCATCCGGTCAGCGTAACACATTCACCACAAACTTCAACACAGCCAGGGGTAAATGACAGCAGGTAGTTTTAAAACATATCTGTTTGGGGACAAACCCCACATCGCGCAGGAGCTGTGAACGGGCCTTGAACAACAGACCGATGAGTGGTTGGTGCCAGTGAGCCTCAAGGCCTGGCCTGTTGGTGTGCGATAATGGGTGAAATCTTGTAGCAGCTCTGGGACTAGCCAGTTTTACACACATCCCTTGGTGGTGCAGAGGTTCCTTAAAAATTACCCCAATTTGTCAGAACTGCTGCAGAAATTGCGGGCCATCTGTAAGCGCTTTCGGCATTCTCACCCTGCTGCTGCTCGCCTGTCAGTGCTGCAGCAAAACTTCGGCCTCATATGCGACGTGCCCACAAGGTGGAACTCCATCTAGCACATGCTGGCCAGACTGTGCGAGCAGCAGCAGGTGATAGTGGAGTTTCAGCTGTAGCACGCACGGGTGAGTCGCTCTGCGGAACAGCACCACATCACCACAAATGACTGGGCGTCCATGCGAGACCTGTGTTCCTTGTTGCGCTGGTTCGAGTACTCCACCAACATGGCCTTTGCCGATAACTCAGTTCTCTGTGTTACTATACCACTTCTATGCCTCCTTGAAAAAATGCTCCTGGCGACGATGGAATAGTATGTGGCACAGGAGGAGGAGAAGGAAGAGGGATCATTTCATAGGGTTTCCTTCCGGCCAGTCATTCACAAGTGGCTCCGAGGGTGGGTTCCTGCACCCACAAATGTCAGGTACACAATTGTCCAGCCAGGGTACAGTTCTGGAGGATGACGAGATGGAGGATGAGGAGATGGGGGAGGAGGAACCGTGTTAACAGCAGGGCGGCACCCAAACCAGATCATGGCCATCACTGGAGCGTGGCTGGGGGGATACAGAGGACACAGACGATACACCTCCCACAGAGGACAGCTTTTATGTTGCTTCTGGGCAGCCTGGCACACATGAGCGATTACATGCTGCAGTGTCTCCACAACGACCGCCAAGTTGCCCACATTCTAACTTGTGCTGATTACTGGGTGGCCACGCTGCTGGATCCCCGTTACAAGGACAACATACCGTACTTAATTCCTTCACTGGAGCGTGATCGCAAGATGCGTGATTACAAGCGCACGCTGGTAGACGTGCTGCTGGCGGCATTCCCACCTGATAGCGGGGACCCAGGGGAAGCACAAGGCGAAGGCAGTGGAGGAGGAAGAGGTCGCTAACACAGCTGGGGCACCACCAGCACCTCAGAAGGCAGGGTTAGCATGGGCTTTGTCAGCATGCAACAACAACCAGCACCACCAGCTGATATGGAATGTCTTAGCAGGAGGCAGCATTTCAGCAACATGGTGGAGCATTGTGTGTGCACACGCCTACACGTACTGAATGACGGGTCTGCCCCCTTCAACTTCTGGGTCTCCAAATTGGGCACATGGCCTGAGCTTGCCCTTTACGCCTTGGAGGTGCTGGCCTGCCCTGCAGCCAGTGTATTGTCTGAACGTGTGTTTAGCACGGCAGGGGGCGTTATCACAGACAAGCGCAATGAGGACAAGCTCACGTTCATTAAAATGAACCAGGCATGGATCCCACAGAACTTGTCTGTACCTTGTGCAGATTAGGCATGTATGCCGGCCTTAACCAGCCATTGTTATACTACAGCGCAATTGCTCATTGTTGTATTTTGGATTTCACACTCTTTTGGAGTGTACCCTAATTAAAAAAATAAAAATAAATGAAAACTAAAATCCAGTGTTGGCTACCTCGTCATCCTCCAGCGCCGCTTCCACCTACACCGCTACGTCCACCGCCTACTCAAACTCCTACTCCATATGGACCTCCACCTCATAAATCAAGTTATTTTTTTATTTGTACGTATTTTATTTTATGTCCTTTCACTAATTTGTCTGTTACATTTTCGGGTGAAATTCACCAATATTTGGGTGTGATATACCACTGCTATACCTAGTAGACAGGTAAAAACATTTGACTAAATTGTCTGTTACATTTTCTTGTGAAATTCACAAATTTTTTGGTGTGATATACCACTGCTATGCCTAGTGGACAGGTAAAAAAATTTCATTATTTTGTCTGTTACATATTAGGGTGAAATTCACCAATCTTTGGGTTTGATATACCCCTGCTCTACCTAGTAGACAGGTAACATTTCACTAATTTGTCGGTTACATATTCGGTTGAAAATCACCAATTTTTGGGTGTGATATACCCCGGCTGTACCTAGTAGACAGGTAAACAAATTTCACTAATTTGTCTGTTATATTCTCGGGTGAAATTCCCAATTTTTGGCTGTGATATACCCCGGCTGTACCTAGTAGACAGGTAAAAACATTTCACTAATTTGTCTGTTACATTCTTGGGTGACATTTGACCATTTTTGCCGT
This sequence comes from Bufo bufo, assembly GCF_905171765.1. Lineage (NCBI taxonomy): Eukaryota > Metazoa > Chordata > Amphibia > Anura > Bufonidae > Bufo > Bufo bufo. Next base: position 387,915,807 of record NC_053392.1, on the reverse strand, counting down.
GATTAAACCCCTGCTCTGATAGGGACATAAATTTCAAAAAATCGTCTGTTACATTGTCAGGTGACATTTTAACAATTTTGCCGTATACAAACCCCTGCTCTGCATAGATGACAGGGAATTCAATTTCAAAAATTCTCCTTTAATTCAATGCTTAAACTTTAACTTGTCCCACATTTGCGCTTCAATAATTTGTCCCACTTTTCTGCTCGATTATTTTTAATTTCAAACAATTAACCTCCCTTGGATGTGGTCTCTCTTTCTCACGCTCCCTCTCCGGCGTGGAACCCTGATTCGCCGCTAACCGTGATCAACATGGTAGGCGCAGAAAAGATCGAAAGTTGATAGAGCAGATATCCAATTGAATCGTGAACATCACGGGGATGTGCAACATGGTGGGGTAGTATGTTTGCACATGCCTACACAAACTGACTGATGGGTCTCCCCCCTGCAACTTCTGGGTCTCCAAATTGGGCACATGGCCTGAGCTTGCCCTTTATGCCTTGGAGGTGCTGGCCTGGCCTGCCGCCAGTATATTGTCTGAACGTGTGTTTAGCACGACTGGAGTGGGTTATCACTGATTATATTTCCCAATGTTTTGGGGTGTACCAAACACAAAAATATAAATAAATTTAAAACAAAAAAGCTATATAGGCTACCTCCTCCACCTCCACTGCCGCTTCCACCTACACCGCCACATCCACTGCTCCTAAACCTCCTACTCCATATGGACCTCGTCCTCCTAGATCAGTGGTGGGCAACCTTTTTTGTCAACTGAGCCAAATATCACCAAAACCACGATTGGAATTTCTTTCGAGAGTCACATTTTTAAAACCTAAAATATTGCATCAACAGTACCAGTGAGGACTATTAGGCTCATGCACACGACCGTGTGCCCGCAAAAAAGTAGCGCATGCTGAAGTGAATGGGTCCATGATGCGTGCTGCACACGGCCGTGTGCAGCCCGCATCAAGGACCCATTCACTTCAATGGGTCCAGGATCCGGGCGCATGCACTACTTTTTTGCGGTGCGGAGGCACAGCCAGAAGCACCATGGAAGCACACTGTAGCACTCATATCCCGGATCCTGGACCCATTGAAGTGAATGGGTCCATGATGCGGGCTGCACACGACTGTGTGCAGCCCGCATCATGGACCCATTCACTTCAGCATGCGCTACTTTTTTGTGGTGCGGGCAGTCGGATGCGGATCACGAACCCCATTCAAGTGAATGGGTCCGCGATCCTCATGCAGCTGCCCCATGGTCTGTGTCCGTGCATTGCGGACCGCTATTTGCGGTCCGCAGCACAGGCACGGCGCCCTTACATTCGTGGGCATGAGCCCAGAGTGTGTTTTTGAATACTTTTATATCTACTTTCTTTTATTTGGATCTTGATTATTATTTCATTTTATCTTTATCATTTTTTACTTTTCTTAAACTTGTCTGCAGATGTGGATGTAATGTGGATGACGCACTTATGGGGGATATCTGTGGATGACGCACTTATGGGGGATATCTGTGGATGACGCACTTATGGGGGATATCTGTGGATGACGCACTTATGGGGGATATCTGTGGATGACGCACTTATGGGGGATATCTGTGCATGACGCACTTATGGGGGATATCTGTGGATGACGCACTTATGGGGGATATCTGTGGATGACGCACTTATGGGGGATATCTGTGGATGACGCACTTATGGGGGATATCTGTGGATGACGCACTTATGGGGGATATCTGTGGATAACGCACTTATGGGGGATATCTGTGGATGACGCACTTATGGGGGATATCTGTGCATGACGCACTTATGGGGGATATCTGTGCATGACGCACTTATGGGGGATATCTGTGGATGACGCACTTATGGGGGATATCTGTGGATGACGCACTTATGGGGGATATCTGTGGATGACGCACTTATGGGGGATATCTGTGGATGACGCACTTATGGGGGATATCTGTGGATGACGCACTTATGGGGGATATCTGTGGATGACGCACTTATGGGGGATATCTGTGGATGACACATATATAGCATAAGATGCTATATATGTGTCATCCACAGATATCCTCCATAAGTGCCCTCCACAGATATCCCCCATAAGTGCCCTCCACAGATATCCCCCATAAGTGCCCTCCACAGATATCCCCCATAAGTGCCCTCCACAGATATCCCCCATAAGTGCCCTCCACAGATATCCCCCATAAGTGCCCTCCACAGATATCCCCCATAAGTGCCCTCCACAGATATCCCCCATAAGTGCCCTCCACAGATATCCCCCATAAGTGCCCTCCACAGATATCCCCCATAAGTGCCCTCCACAGATATCCCCCATAAGTGCCCTCCACAGATATCCCCCATAAGTGCCCTCCACAGATATCCCCCATAAGTGCCCTCCACAGATATCCCCCATAAGTGCCCTCCACAGATATCCCCCATAAGTGCCCTCCACAGATATCCCCCATAAGTGCCCTCCACAGATATCCCCCATAAGTGCCCTCCACAGATATCCCCCATAAGTGCCTTCCAGTAAGTAATGTATTAGTGGGGGGAAGGAAGGGGGCAGGGACACTTGCGACGGGGCCGGTGCAGTGCACACACCGGGGGCAGCTCCTACCTTTCTGCTGCAGGACATTTCGTTCCTCCTGAGCGGCGGCCTCTTCACCACTCCACCCCTCCTCACAGTGGGCAGCCGAACTAGAGCCGCGCTGCCCGCCCTTCTGCTGCTGTGCGCAGCGTGACATCTCTCCCTCCGTCATGCGCCTCCTGCCCCGCCTGCCTGCTTCATTCATAAAGTGGAAGGAGCAGACAGACGGGGCAGCAGGCGCATGACGGACAATTTACAAGCAGCTTGAGCGGCGCAATATGGCTGCGCGGCCACCCACCCGCCAGCCCGCACCAAAGAGCTGCAGTGAAGGATCAAAAGAGCCGCATGTGGCTCGTGAGCCGCGGCTTGCCGACCACTGTCCTAGATCAAGATAATTATTTTTTATTTTTACATATTTTGTTATTTAAAGTCATTTCCCTGTACAAATTTGTTTGCAGAGCACTTGCCATGCTCTGAACCACATTTTGCAGGCATTTGCAGCCCTCTAGCCCTTTCCATGACATTTTTAGAGCCATTTTAGTGCTCAAAAGTTTGTGTCCCCATTGACTTAAATGGAGTTCGGGGTCAAGTTCGGGTCCCGAACTCGAACTTTTTTGTGAAGTTCGGCCGAACCCGTCAAACCTGAACATCTAGGTGTCCTTGCAACTCTACACACCAGTAGAAATTATATGTTCCAATAGCATTAGTCACTCTGTGTAGCTGCGGTAATGCAGCAAAACCGCAAACAAATGCTGCACTAACCAAATGCACTGTATAGAAAGTATATTATTGGTATAAAAAACCACTGCCTCAATCACTTTTTTGGGGGGGCAACTTGTATATCACACTAGTAGAAATTATTTGTTCCAATAGCGTTTGTCACTCTGGGTAGCTGCGGTAACGCAGCAAAACAGCAAACAAATGCTGCACTATCCAAATGCACTATATAGAAATTATATTATTGGTATATAACACCCCTGCCTCAATAGTTTTTTTGGGGGGGCGACTGGTCTATCACACCAGTAGAAATTATTTGTTCCAATAGCGTTTGTCACTCTGTTTAGCTGGGGTAATGCACCAAAACCGCAAACAAATGCTGCACTACCCAAATGCACTATATAGAAAGTATATTATTTGTATATAACACCACTGCCTCAATCACTTTTTTGGGGGGAAAATGGTATATCACACCAGTAGAAATTATTTGTTCTAATAACTTTTGTCACTCTGTGTAGCTGCGGTAACACAGCGAAACTGAAAAAATGCTGCACTATCCGAATGCACTATATAGAAAATATTAAATTGGTATATAACAACCCTGCTTCAATCACTTTTTTTTTTTTGGGGGGGGGGGGCAAATGGTATATCACACCATTAGAAATTATTTATTCCAATAATGTTTGTCACTCTGTGTAGCTGCAGAAACGCAGCAAAACCTCAAAAAAAAATGCTGCACTAGCCAAATGTAGCATATAGAAAGTATATTATTGGTATATAACACCCCTGCCTCAATCAGTTTTTTGGGGGGGCAACTGGTATATCACACCAGTAATTAGAAATAATTTGTTCCTATAGCATTAGTCACTCTGTGTACAGTAGCTGCGGTAAAACAGCAAAACCACAAACAAATGCTGCACTACCCAAATGCACTGTATAGAAAGTATGTTATTGGTATATAACACCACTGGTTCAATCAGTTTTTTTGGGGGGCAACTGGTATATCACAAAAGTAAAAATTAAATGTTCCAATAGCATTTGTCACTCTGTGCAGCTGCGGTAACGCAGCAAATCTGCAAACAAATGCTGCACTACCCAAATGGACTATATTGAAATTATATTATTGCTATATAACACCCCTGCCTCAATCAGTTTTTTTGGGGGGGCAACTGGCATATCACACCAGTAGAAATTATTTGTTCCAATAGCGTTTGTCACTCTGTGTAGCTGGGGTAATGCAGCAAAACCGCAAACAAATGCTGCACTACCTAAATGCACTATATAGAAAGTATATTATTTGTATACAACACCACTGACTCAATCACTTTTTTGGGGGGGAAATGGTATATCACACCAGTAGAAATTATTTGTTACAATAACTTTTGTCACTCTGTGTAGCTGCGGTAACGCAGCGAACCCGCAAAAAAAATGCTGCACTACCCGAATGCACTATATAGAAAATATAAAATTAGTATATAACAATCCAGCTTCAATCACTTTTATTTATTTTTTTGGGGGGGGGGGGCGACTGGTATTTTGGCACTCTGTGTAGCTGCGATAACGCAGCAAAACCGCAAACAAATGCTGCACTTCCCAAATGCACTATATGGAAATTATATTATTGGTATATAACAAACCTGCCTCAATCAGTTTTTTTGGGGGGTAACTGTTGTATCACAGCAGTAGAATTTATCTGTTCCAATAGTGTTTGTCAAAGTATATTATAAGTATATCACACCCCTCAGTAAGTCACACCTATCGATAGAACACCTATTCCAGTCCTTAAAAGGACTTTTGTGGCCCTATTAGCTAGCGATTTCTTTACCTAACAGTCTGTCCATGCTCCACACAGCAAAATTCTCCCTACACTGGCAAAAGACGGAATATAAAATGGCGGCCAGGTCAGGTTTATTTATAAGGTAGGGGGTATGTCTATCTGCTGAAACGTCTCAATTGGCTGTCCTGTACCACCTGATGGATGTGTCATGTGTCAAATTTCTTTACAATGTAAAAGAATATGGCACCAGTGGACATCGCCATATGTTCACCCGTTCGGCGAACCGCAAACGAGCAAAGTTCGCTGCGAAATGACCTCCAGGCGAACCGCAAGGCCATCTCTAATCCTGAATACAGTTTAATATGGTCATCAGCTGAATCTCTGTAGGAATGGAGTTTATGAGCAGATGCTGGTAATGAACAGCAGCACTTGTGTGCAGTCTCCATTACCACAGCCCAACATTACTATATTCTGTCCTGTCTTTCCTCTATGTACTTCATGTCTCAGTATGAACTCCATTCCTACAGAGATTTAGCTGAAGATCTTCCCATCTGTATTCAGGATCATAATCCCTGACAAGTAGGAGAGGAGGATGAGGCAGCTCTTTACCTCATTGTTGTGAAGTAACTTGTCCTGCTGTGTGATTAGGACAGGCTTTGTATGCACTAATAGGACAGCAGCCATTTTGTTTCTCCTAATCATTGCTCCCCAGACAAAATGAGCCATTGTAACTAATGAAAAGTATTTGGAAATATATTTATAATAAAGTAATATTTACATATTTTAATTTTCTTAATATCTGGAGAACCCCTTTAAAGTGAAAAATGGCAAGTTTCTTAAGGTGTTAAGAATAACTTTTCAAAATCTATGGCCAGCCCTGTTTAATTGAGCATCTCATTCTGAATGCAAAGCTTAAAATTTGATACAAATCGTGTAAGCTTTTACCCTTTTATATTTCCAACATATAAAACAATTTTTTTAAATTTTCCTTTAAAACTAATGCTAGCCTGTTACAAACTAAATACATTTCCAAGCAGTAAAATTATATTGAATTTGCACATCAATTCCATGTTTAAATAATGAAATATCTTACTGAAAGAGGAAAAAGTCTACATAAAAAATTCTGACTTGGTAATATTCCTATTATAAGGCATAAATGATAATAAAGTTCAATGCTATGCATGAAAGCTTGCAATGCTGAATCTAAAGAAGACATGAGAATCGGGATGTTCTGGACCCACACTTTCTAAGGTATACCAAATATCAAGATTTCTTTTAATAGGCACAAAAAAATCTGAAATAATTTAACAGATGCAGTTATCTTCTATCAACATTAAGTCACCCGTTGTATAAAGCCTATGATGAATTGCTCATGAGTACAATAGGGGCACAGAAATGATGTGACTATTAACACTAGAAAAAAGACTTCAAGCAGACAGTAAAGAGGCAATCTCTTTTACCATTTGTATTTCTTTGACATTTCTAATACAAAGTTTATTGTAAAAATACCTTTGTTCTGTGTTCAACCTATTGTAAAACTGCATTTAATAATTCAATAAGATGAGCTCTTTAATGAAAGGTATGGTGCTGGAGGAAATGAAATGAAAACATGACAGTAGAGGATATGTGTACCGTAAGCATCATATGAAAAGAAACATTATGCCTTTGAAATCCTAACTCAGGATCTGCACGGATAATGTGGAGAAGAAATGAATCAATTGTTGATTATGTCTTCTAAGAGCACAGATAATAGATCATAACAGTGATGGTCTCATTGTGTAGAAACCTATTGTTTGTACTGTTGTTAGCTGACATTTAATCTCCACGACTGAGAAAAAGTACAATGCCCTGGGCTAATGAGATCATTATTTTCCTCAAAGCATGCAATGTGCTTTTGACTTTTTCTACATTTAGTCAGCATTCTCTTACCTTTTAAATTGCTTAAAAGAAAGCAATATAGGCCAAAGCAAAGTCTCATATCTAAGATTATTGTAAAACATAAACTAAATAAATGCCCATCAAAATTGATAGAAATAAAATTTATTCAAAAATTTATTTTAGCAATACTGTAAAAATTGTGAAAAAAAACTATGTGGGTCATTTATCAAAATAGTGTAAAGTAGAACTAACTTAGTTGCCCATAGCATCCAATCAGATTCCTCCTTTAATTTTCCAAAGGAACTGTCCAAAGTGAAAGGATGAATCTAGTTAGTTTGCTATGGGCAACTAAGCCATTTCTACTTTGCACCAGTTTGATAAATGGCCCCCTATATTCATATGTAGATAATGTGATCAAAAGTGTGAAATACATGTATTTCACAGGTTAATAAAGTAAATATTTTTTTCTCAATAGATTATCATTTAACTTGTAGTATGAGGTAACAAAACCTTGATGTCACAAAGAAAACTTGCGATGTAGAAAACGTCACAATTTTATACATGATCAATCAGGTCTAGCTCATAGAAAGTTAGGACATGCTGGGCTATGCCCCAATGGTATACTTGTTATGTGATCATATTTGACTAACGTTTTGGCATAGTAATATATTCTATAAAAAGATCCTTGGAGAAACTAAAAATGAAAAAAAATATATATACTCATGGCCTTTTAAATATGTTTCTATTTATTTAAAAATGTTTTCTATCTGAATATCATTACAACCACTACAAACTGTGTGGTAAATTTGTCAACCTATGATGATGATTAGAGATGAGTGAATCGAAGCTGACGATTGTTACGAAATTCAGGAAATTCGCTATGAATTTCCTCGTGCTTTATAATAACGAATCACATTTTTCCTAAAATGGCTGCTACACGTGTGAGGATATGGACAAAGAAAGTCTGGGAAGGTGGGATCACCCATACTAGGATAGGACAAAAAAGTAAGAAAAAAGACCTGTATAGGGCGACAATAGCCTCAAAAGTAATGGCCTACTTGCGGTAAAAATGGTTAAATAGGTGGTAACTTTGATACAATTGTTTAAAAACACGTTTATGAAAACGTGCAGAATAACCTTATTTAAAACAGTAATGGTAGTTAATTAAAATCGCAATGAGAATTAAAAAAGTTTTTTGTAGTAAAAACTCACTTCACCCAGGAGGGGCAGGGTGGGATAAAGCACATAACACCCACTCTGCTTCCTCCTGCGCCTGGATCGCCTGTAAGATCGTGCGGAAATAACGGCAGTCACACTTGGAACTTCTGGTTTTCTTTTTATTGTTTAGCACAGGGTAGGGGTAGGAGTAGGCTCAACGCGTTTCGGGGTCACTGGGATCCCCTTCATCAGGAGCATAAGTGTATCATACATAATGGCAGGTATTTATACAGTGAAAAGGCACCAAAAAAGGGCGCCAAAAAAACGGGAGGTAGTGGCGTCACTTCCGGTTTGCGTTCCAAGGTGGAACGCATTGTAGTCGGCTTAGCTTGGAGTTGTTTCCGGTTTGCGTTCCAGCGTGGAACGCATCAGAACACATCTCGGCTTTATAGTAGATTGGATGTGTGGACCAGGAGGGGAAGCAACGTCACTTCCAGTATGCGTTCCAGCTTGGAACGCATCGGGACCGAGGCGGCTGAGGGATCGGCACAAAAGTGCATGGACTTGTTGTCGGATAATGTGGGTAGGTGTAAGGATATTTAGGAGGGGTATCCAGGGGTTTTAATAATGGCCAGGGAGAGGGAATTGGGTGTGGAAAAGACCGGAAGTGCATGTCACCCATACTGACATGCATGCAGCCAATCAGCAGCCAGCAAGCCCTGTGATGTCACAGCCCTATAAATAAGGCAGTCATCTGAGATTCTGCCATTCACTAACGTACTTAGTGAAGGGAGAGTCTTGTCTGCAGGTGCTAGGGACAGTGATAGAAAAATTGTCATTGTGCTAAAGAAAAACAATTTATAAGTGCAGGGAAAGATTATTCAAGGTGCAGGGAAAGGATAGGGAGGAATCATTCCACAGCATTTCTGTTGAACAGGGTTCAGTCGGGGAGGTGACAGTCTGGTTAATAGGAACATCCCTAATAGACCTTGCAGCACTGACTGGGGATCCAAATTGCCATTATACAGCTCTGTAATTCCAGCAAACCATTCTTATTAGGGTGTAAGTGCTGTTTGATACAGGCATGAACAGGATTCGTTACAAAGAAATATTTCTACATTTTATTTGCCCTTGTCCGGTGCAGTTATATCTTCTAAAGCATTTTTTGTCTTGTATTAGTGTGAAAAAAAGGGCTTATTAGCCGTTGTGTGGTGAAGTGCGAAAATTACAGCCCTTATTGTCGTGTGTTAGTGGCAAAAGTGAAAGATATTTGCCGCTCAGTGGTGCACTTATCTGTTTTAAAGCCCTTTTATGCGTGTATTAGTGAAAAAAGGAAAAATATATTTGCGGCCTAGCGGTGCAGTTATCTGTTTTAAAGCCCTTTTTTGTTTGTATTAGTGGAAAAAGGAAAAATATCTTTGGCGCTCAGCGGTCCAGTGAGATACTTTACAGCCCACTTTGCTGTGTATTAGTGGCAAAATACAAATATATCCGCCGTTCATAGTTGTACTTATTTGTTGAAAAGCCTTTTGTGTAAAAATAGAAAAAAATTTGGGCCTAATTGCCGTTCAGTGGTGCAGTGAGATATTTTGCAGCCCAGTTTGCCGTGTATTAGTGGCGAAATACAAATATATTTGCCTTTCGTTGTTGCACTTGTCTATCGAAAAACCTTTTGTGTAAAAATGGAAAAAAAAATAGGGCCTAATTGCTGTTCAGGGGTGCAGTGAGATATTTTAAAGCAAAGTTTGGCATGTATTACTGGGGAAATTTGCCTTTCATCATAGCACTTATTAGTTGAAAAGCCTTTTGTGTGAAAATAGAAAAAAAATTGGGCCTCATTGCCGTTCAGCGGTACAGTTATATGTGGTGAACCACTTTTCGCAGTATGGACTGTATTACGTAATGGTGCACCTTTTATGGGAAACAGGATTTTTGGGGGAAAATTGATGGGTGATAGACTTTCTTATGTATGAGCCAAATTCCATTATCCTTTCTTTGGTGAAAATTTTTATTGCAACCAATTTGTCTTCGGTAAAATTGACGAGTGATTGTACACCTCCTTTTGCGGTATGGACCGAATTATGTCGTTGTCGGTCCTGCAGTAAACATGTAATGAAAATGCTGCTTGACAACACACCAGCAGACTTTGCCTTTACCATCTATTCACAATTAAATCAAGCAGCCTCACTAAGTTGAAAATATTCATGTGTTTTTATCTGCTCCGTTTGTGTTCGATCTCCACAGCACACAAGACATGACAGGAGAGCTTCTGCTTTAGAGACTAAGGCTACTTTCACACTTGCGTTGTTATAGAGGTGGCTGAACTCAGCTGCTAAGTACACTGCTCAAAAAAATAAAGGGAACACAAAAATAACACATCCTGGATCTGAATTAATTAAATATTCTTCTGAAATACTTTGTTCTTTACATGGTTGAATGCGCTGACAACAAAATCACACAAAAAAAAAAAAAAAAATGGAAATCCAATTTTTCAACCCATGGAGGTCTGGATTTGGAGTCACACTCAAAATTAAAGTGGAAAAACACACTACAGGCTGATCCAACTTTGATGTAATGTCCTTAAAACAAGTCAAAATGAGGCTCAGTAGTGTGTGTGGCCTCCACGTGCCTGTATGACCTCCCTACAACGCCTGTGCATGCTCCTGATGAGGTGGCGGACGGTCTCCTGAGGGATCTCCTCCCAGACCTGGACTAAAGCATCTGCCAACTCCTGGACAGTCTGTGGTGCAACGTGACGTTGGTGGATAGAGCGAGACATGATGTCCCAGATGTGCTCAATTGGATTCAGGTCTGGGGAACGGGCGGGCCAGTCCATAGTATCAATGCCTTCGTCTTGCAGGAACTGCTGACACACTTCAGCCACATGAGGTCTAGCATTGTCTTGCATTAGGAGGAACCCAGGGCCTACCGCACCAGCATATGGTCTCACAAGGGGTCTGAGGATCTCATCTTGGTACCTAATGGCAGTCAGGCTACCTCTGGCGAGCACATGGAGGGCTGTGCAGCCCTCCAAAGAAATGTCACCCCACACCATTACTGACCCAATGCCAAACCGGTCATGCCGGAGGATGTTGCAGGCAGCAGAACGTTCTCCACGGCATCTCCAGACTCTGTCACGTCTGTCACATGTGCTCAGTGTGAACCTGCTTTCATCTGTGAAGAGCACAGTGCACCAGTGGCAAATTTGCCAATCTTGGTGTTCTCTGGCAAATGCCAAACGTCCTGCACGGTGTTGGGCTGTAAGCTCAACCCCCACCTGTGGACGTCGGGCCCTCATATCACCCTCATGGAGTCTGTTTCTGACCGTTTGAGCAGACACATGCACATTTGTGGCCTGCTGGAGGTCATTTTGCAGGGCTCTGGCAGTGCTCCTCCTGTTCCTCCTTGCACAAAGGCGGAGGTAGCGGTCCTGCTGCTGGGTTGTTTCCATCCTACAGCCTCCTCCACATCTCCTGATGTACTGACCTGACTCCTAGTAGCGCCTCCATGCTCTGGACGCTATGCTGACAGACACAGCAAACCTTCTTGCCACAGTTCGCATTGATCTGCCATCCTGGATAAGCTGCTCTACCTGAGCCACTTGTGTGGGTTGTAGACTCAGTCTCATGCTACCACTAGAGTGAAATCACCGCCAGCATTCAAAAGTGACCAAAACATCAGCCAGGAAGCATAGGAACTGAGAAGTGGTCTGTGGTCACCACCTGCAGAACCACTCCTTTATTGGGGGTGTCTTGCTAATTGCCTATAATTTCCATCTGTTGTCTATCCCATTTGCACAACAGCATGTGAAATTGATTGTCACTCAGTGTTGCTTCCTAAGTGGACAGTTTGATTTCACAGAAGTGTGATTGACTTGGAGTTACATTGTGTTGTTTAAGTGTTCCCTTTATTTTTTTGAGCAGTGTATGTACAGTCGTGGCCAAAAATTTTGAGAATGACACAAATATCAGTTTTCACTGCTTTTAGATCTTTGTTTCAGTTGTTTCTGTGATGTAGTGAAATATAATTACACGCACTTCATACGTTTCAAAGGCTTTTATCAACAATTATATGACATTTATGCAAAGAGTCAGTATTTGCAGTGTTGGCCCTTCTTTTTCAGGACCTCTGCAATTCGACTGGGCATGCTCTCAATCAACTTCTTGGCCAATTCCTGACTGATAGCAACCCATTCTTTCATAATCACTTCTTGGAGTTTGTCAGAATTAGTGGGTTTTTGTTTGTCCACCCGCCTTTTGAGGATTGACCACAAGTTCTCAATGGGATTAAGATCTGGGGAGTTTCCAGGCCATGGACCCAAAATGTCAACGTTTTGGTCCCCGAGCCACTTAGTTATCACTTTTGCCTTATGGCACGGTGCTCCATCATGCTGGATAATGCATTGTTCTTCACCAAACTGTTGTTGGATTGTTGGAAGTAGTTGCTGTTGGAGGGTGTTTTGGTACCATTCTTTATTCATCGCTGTGTTTTTGGGCAAAATTGTGAGTGAGCCCATTCCCTTGGATGAGAAGCAACCCCACACATGAATGGTCTCAGGATGCTTTACTGTTGGCATGACACAGGACTGATGGTAGCGCTCACCTTTTCTTCTCCGGACAAGCCATTTTCCAGATGCCCCAAACAATCGGAAAGAGGCTTCATCGGAGAATATGACTTTGCCCCAGTCCTCAGCAGTCCATTCACCATACTTTCTGCAGAAGATCAATCTGTCCCTGATGTTTTTTTTTGGAGAGAAGTGGCTTCTTTGCTGCCCTTCTTGACACCAGGCCATCTTCTAAAAGTCTTCACCTCACTGTGCGTGCAGATGAGCTCACACCTGCCTGCTGCCATCCCTGAGCAAGCTCTGCACTGGTGGCATTCCGATCCCACAGCTGAATCCTCTTTAGGAGACTATCCTGGCGCTTGCTGGACTTTCTTGGATGCCCTGAAGCCTTCTTAACCACCTCCGGACCGCTGTACGCACAGACGCGTCCTGGAGGTGGTTGATTCATTCCTCCTGGACGCATATACGCGTCCTCTCGCGAGACGCGAGATTTCCTGTGAACGCGCGCACACAGGCGCGCGCGCTCACAGGAACGGAAGGTAAGAGAGTTGATCTCCAGCCTGCCAGCGGCGATCGTTCGCTGGCAGGCTGGAGATGTGTTTTTTTTAACCCCTAACAGGTATATTAGACGCTGTTTTGATAACAGCGTCTAATATACCTGCTACCTGGTCCTCTGGTGGTCCCATTTGTTTGGATCGACCACCAGAGGACACAGGTAGCTCAGTAAAGTCCCACCAAGCACCACTACACTACACTACACCCCCCCCCCCCGTCACTTATTAACCCCTTATTAGCCCCTGATCACCCCTGATCACCCCATATAGACTCCCTGATCACCCCCCTGTCATTGATTACCCCCCTGTCATTGATCAACCCCCTGTAAAGCTCCATTCAGATGTCCGCATGATTTTTACGGATCCACTGATAGATGGATCGGATCCGCAAAACGCATCCGGACGTCTGAATGAAGCCTTACAGGGGCATGATCAATGACTGTGGTTATCACCCCATATAGACTCCCTGATCACCCCCCTGTCATTGATCACCCCCCTGTCATTGATTACCCCCCTGTAAAGCTCCATTCAGACGTCCGCATGATTTTTACGGATCCACTGATAGATGGATCGGATCCGCAAAACGCATCCGGACGTCTGAATGAAGCCTTACAGGGGCATGATCAATGACTGTGGTGATCACCCCATATAGACTCCCTGATCACCCCCCTGTAAAGCTCCATTCAGATGTCCGCATGATTTTTACGGATCCACTGATAGATGGATCGGATCCGCAAAACGCATCCGGACGTCTGAATGAAGCCTTACAGGGGCATGATCAATGACTGTGGTTATCACCCCATATAGACTCCCTGATCACCCCCCTGTCATTGATCACCCCCCTGTCATTGATTACCCCCCTGTAAAGCTCCATTCAGACGTCCGCATGATTTTTACGGATCCACTGATAGATGGATCGGATCCGCAAAACGCATCCGGACGTCTGAATGAAGCCTTACAGGGGCATGATCAATGACTGTGGTGATCACCCCATATAGACTCCCTGATCACCCCCCTGTCATTGATTACCCCCCTGTCATTGATCACCCCCCTGTAAAGCTCCATTCAGACGTCCGCATGATTTTTACGGATCCACTGATAGATGGATCGGATCCGCAAAACGCATCCGGACGTCTGAATGAAGCCTTACAGGGGCATGATCAATGACTGTGGTGATCACCCCATATAGACTCCCTGATCACCCCCCTGTCATTGATTACCCCCCTGTCATTGATCACCCCCCTGTAAAGCTCCATTCAGACGTCCGCATGATTTTTACGGATCCACTGATAGATGGATCGGATCCGCAAAACGCATCCGGACGTCTGAATGAAGCCTTACACGGGCGTGATCAATGACTGTGGTTATCACCCCATATAGACTCCCTGATCACCCCCCTGTCATTGATCACCACCCCTGTCATTGATCACCCCCCCTGTCATTGATCACCCCCCTGTCATTGATCACCGCCCTGTCATTGATCACCCCCCTGTCATTGATCAACCCCCCTGTCATTGATCACCCCCCTGTAAGGCTCCATTCAGACATTTTTTTGGCCCAAGTTAGCGGAATTATTATTTTTTTTTCTTACAAAGTCTCATATTCCACTAACTTGTGACAAAAAATTAAATCTCACATGAACTCACCATACCCCTCACGGAATCCAAATGCGTAAAATTTTTTAGACATTTATATTCCAGACTTCTTCTCACGCTTTAGGGCCCCTAGAATGCCAGGGCAGTATAAATACCCCACATGTGACCCCATTTCGGAAAGAAGACACCCCCAGGTATTCAGTGAGGGGCATATTGAGTCCATGAAAGATTGAAATTTTTGTCCCAAGTTAGCGGAACGGGAGACTTTGTGAGAAAAAAATAAAAAATATCAATTTCCGCTAACTTGTGCCAAAAAAAAAAAATTTCTATGAACTCGCCATGCCCCTCATTGAATACCTTGGGGTGTCTTCTTTCCAAAATGGGGTCACATGTGGGGTATTTATACTGCCCTGGCATTCTAGGGGCCCCAAAGCGTGAGAAGAAGTCTGGTATCCAAATGTCTAAAAATGCCCTCCTAAAAGGAATTTGGGCCCCTTTGCGCATCTAGGCTGCAAAAAAGTGTCACATCTGGTATCGCCGTACTCAGGAGAAGTTGGGGAATGTGTTTTGGGGTGTCATTTTACATATACCCATGCTGGGTGAGATAAATATCTTGGTCAAATGCCAACTTTGTATAAAAAAATGGGAAAAGTTGTCTTTTGCCAAGATATTTCTCTCACCCAGCATGGGTATATGTAAAAAGACACCCCAAAACACATTCCCCAACTTCTCCCGAGTACGGAGATACCAGATGTGTGACACTTTTTTGCAGCCTAGGTGGGCAAAGGGGCCCATATTCCAAAGAGCACCTTTCTGATTTCACTGGTCATTTACCTACTTACCACACATTAGGGCCCCTGGAAAATGCCAGGGCAGTATAACTACCCCACAAGTGACCCCATTTTGGAAAGAAGACACCCCAAGGTATTCCGTGAGGGGCATGGCGAGTTCCTAGAATTTTTTATTTTTTGTCACAAGTTAGTGGAAAATGATGATTTTTTTTTTTTTTTTTTTTTTCATACAAAGTCTCATATTCCACTAACTTGTGACAAAAAATAAAAACTTCCATGAACTCACTATGCCCATCAGCGAATACCTTGGGGTCTATTCTTTCCAAAATGGGGTCACTTGTGGGGTAGGTATAATGCCCTGGTATTTTAGGGGCCCAAATGTGTGGTAAGGAGTTTGAAATCAAATTCTGTAAAAAATGACGAGTGAAATCCGAAAGGTGCTCTTTGGAATATGGGCCCCTTTGCCCACCTAGGCTGCAAAAAAGTGTCACACATCTGGTATCTCCGTACTCAGGAGAAGGTGGGGAATGTGTTTTGGGGTGTCATTTTACATATACCCATGCTGGGTGAGAGAAATATCTTGGTCAAATGCCAACTTTGTATAAAAAAATGGGAAAAGTTGTCTTTTGCCAAGATATTTCTCTCACCCAGCATGGGTATATGTAAAAAGACACCCCAAAACACATTCCCCAACTTCTCCCGAGTACGGAGATACCAGATGTGTGACACTTTTTTGCAGCCTAGGTGGGCAAAGGGGCCCATATTCCAAAGAGCACCTTTCGGATTTCACTGGTCATTTACCTACTTACCACACATTAGGGCCCCTGGAAAATGCCAGGGCAGTATAACTACCCCACAAGTGACCCCATTTTGGAAAGAAGACACCCCAAGGTATTCCGTGAGGGGCATGGCGAGTTCCTAGAATTTTTTATTTTTTGTCACAAGTTAGTGGAAAATGATGATTTTTTTTTTTTTTTTTTTTTTTCATACAAAGTCTCATATTCCACTAACTTGTGACAAAAAATAAAAACTTCCATGAACTCACTATGCCCATCAGCGAATACCTTGGGGTCTCTTCTTTCCAAAATGGGGTCACTTGTGGGGTAGTTATACTGCCCTGGCATTCTAGGGGCCCAAATGTGTGGTAAGGAGTTTGAAATCAAATTCTGTAAAAAATGACGAGTGAAATCCGAAAGGTGCTCTTTGGAATAG